>NW_019214555.1:0-109925 GCF_002532875.2 Varroa jacobsoni
TTTTAATTTTATATGTGTGTCTGCCATATTTTTTGTTTGGAAACTTGAAGAAATAGTTGTCTGTCTCATCTCTGTTCAGTGATTATTCGCGTCAGTGAGCAATACCTACAGATACACAAGTCTATGTCACACGCCACCACACATCAGGCTTATGCGTACAGGGACGTACTTATTTTTCTTTTATAAATCGTGTGAACTCAGTGGACAGCAATGGCACAAGACTCACTCGAAATTAGCTCTTGTTTGTTATTTAGCCACATGTTGTCTCTCAAACGAGGTTCTGCAGTACTGGATCTGTCAGTTCGCGCTTAGGGAACCGGAACAATTCGTATATCTTACACGAACATCCTAAGCATCTCGACCATAGTGGAGAATATATCCAACTAGGTAAATTACAGTTCATAGTATATCTTCATCAGGTGACTGTTGTAAATACACATAGAAAAATGTTTGGAAGAGCCGTCGTCTACGAACGAAATGTTTGCTTGCTCACAGTCGACGATACACAAACGAAACTGCCTCTCAGCAGATAATCACATTATCCTCAGTTTAGTATTTTACCGTAATATGTTTTGTATAATTTATATTTTGAGTCTGCGGGTACGTAAATTGTTTTTGATATAAAATGTTTTGTAGTTTTTTTCTAATCCGTGTCTTCTCATAATGGTTCGATCATGAGGCTCACTAGAATACTCACTTTACCATTGGAAATAGTCATATTTATTGAATGCCCATTTGGGGCACTTGCTCTTCGTCTAGTGCAAATCGACTTCGTATCGAGGTCGAAACAGCTGAAAGAAAAAACGTTTGTAAACCTTGAGGGCATCTGCTATCACTGGAAAATTAACTAAAGTTAATAGATCGGATGGATGGTTCCATTCCACAATTTCACCGAGTACTGTCGTGAAACTTATTAGTTATTTTGTTACAAATACGTTTTCCTGCGCGATATTAATACGGCCGTCATAGTCTTTAATACAAATTTAAGCGATAGGAACCTGCCAGAATCAAGCAGACGCATAAATTCACAATATCACAACAGCACTCAAAAGCTGCTCTTTAAGGAAATTACAGGCAACCTAAAAAGATCATGATTACAAATGCGCGCCGTCTTTGATGACGGGTCTTACTCTTTATAGGACGTTATCGTGATACTCGCACAAATCGTCAATGTGCTTAACACTTCACACTAAATGAATGATTATGCAAGCCGTGTGCTTTAACTGTATGTTAATGGTCATCTGTGATGCACAAGGGTCATGACCAACCTGTGGGAGCGCTATGTGTAGCTCATTGAGGCAGTACTAAAACTTTTTCATCAGCTTCGAGAGGCTGTTCCATTAACTCATCCAAAGAGACCATCAGCATCTGTTCTTTCCTTTTTCATCTATATATATATATATATAGAACCATTTAGATATACGATATCTAAGGTCCCACAGGTTCTTGTGTAGTTTCTTGAGCACCGTCTTCCTTTTGTCCGGTTTCGGCGGCATCCTCCGGCAAAATAACATACTCCCGACTACTAAACCCAAATTTGATGACGTCTTGCTCAAATAATTCCACAAATCGCCGAGCATCGATTCTGAAACAAGCCGAGATATGTAATATATCCTCTACATAAGTTTTGGTCGTAACTATAGTACGCTTATGTAAGACATTGCATGTTTTCGTTTGTGAAAGCCCGATAAAGCATTACGATTAAGATTAAACAAGCCGATTTTTCACTGTCGCCGTTTTTGACGCCAGTTTTACAACACCCAAATTTAAATGTACTATCTTTAATACTTCTTGACATAATACCGCATTAGTGGTATTTTCATATTATGATTGGCTGTAAGAAATGCAAAAAAATGCATCACAGACAAGAAGCGTTTAGCGAATTTTGCTCAGAAAAGGTTTGAGACGTATGTACAAAAATCATCTAACACAAAACCTGACTAGTTATTTTCACATACGATGTGATTTTTCCCCACCTTTTATTGTTGACGAATGTCCCGTTGGCAGACTCGAGATCAATGACGTAGGGACGCACTCTGCGGCCCGTAGACCCGTCCGGTCTTTCGTAAGCTACAGATCGGTATTGGAGAACAGCGTGCTGTTTGGAACATGAGGGATGATCGATAGGGATGTCCGCTACTTTACGGTCACGTCCGATAAGGTAAGCGCTTTGTCTGTTTGCAATACGATACACGAAGGTGCATGAGAAATATAATTTTATTAGGTTTCCACGAAACAACAATCCAGATTTATATGGTAGTACTTTAACTAAAAACTACCGTCATATGCACTTAATTGAATATCACAACTTTCGAAAATAATACGATATTAATTATAAGCGTATAGTATATGCACTGGTCAGAGACTCTACCGACTGTGCCCTGAGGGAAGTCTCGTAAAAATCGAAAGATTTATACGCTGTATACGTATATACTAAATATGTATACATATACACTAAACCACAATATTTAGGGGATAAATATTTGACTTCTTCTATAAGCTCACAATTATATCTAGCTAGTAAGTAGGCACAAAATAATCCGGGCTATTTGATAGAATTTCAATCAAAGCAGTGTGTTTGCAACTGTTGATTAACAATTCATGTAGGTTTGAATAATTCACGTATACCTGTGCAATGGTATGAAGGGTAAACTTTCTTCTCCCTTGAACACATAGAGACGCCATCGTCGCTTTGGTTTTTTTGCTTCAGGTGGTTCATTGTATTTCACGACCACTCCATTAAATACGTTTGTATCTTCGGCGAGTTTACCCGACAATCCTAGATCTGCCTTTTTCTTATCTTCAGGTTTTAACTAAAACGCAAGTACAGTAACGTAAGTAGAAGTAAACTAAGCATGTTAGAAGTGTTTTTCATGACGATAATGAGTCTATGTAACATACGTATTACTAGAATATACTATTCCCTTACAAACATATTTTATAGAAATACATCGCTATTTTAAGACTACATCCTCACATACTGGGGTGAATTCTCTATTTCGAGGATGCCCCTTAACATCTGGATTACGACCAGATTAGGGAAGTGAGAGTCAGAGGCCCGGCGAAAACCAATATTGTTCCGCAGCCTCTTATACCCTGGCAGCTCGTTGTTCGGGGCCTGCGTGCCGATAAGACGGATCTCGGAAGGATACCAATCTTTAGTAGAATATCAGCTCTTACCTAATATTTAACTAATATTCACCTTTGGTAGTTCGAGTATTTCCGAAAGGCCCATCATAAAACACTTAGACTGCTCCACAAAAGCATGCTTTTGGATACTCTAGGAGAAAGATTTTTACCTCAGGCTCTCTAACGTTCACTGCTTGGTAAACAACTGTTCAGTCATTTGGTAGAACCAATAGAAAAATATTTATATTTTGAGTTTTGCATATAAATACTGTTGTAAACACGCTATTATTTGACACAGCTGCTCAAAATTAACTGTGCCTATTCCCGCTACCGAATTTACCTGAATTATGAATACCACGTCACCATATACTCCTATGCTAAGCAGCCAGTGATGAAAATGGTTTCTTAAAATTCAATACACCCCTAGTCCGGCAAAAAATTGACCTTTACCTCGCCTTCAGGTTTGACATTATCTTCTGATTTGCCCCATTCGAATTTATCGTCCGGTTCTTCTGTAGCACGATTTTTTCGTTTGTCGTCAGCGCGACCTCGCGCCCTTTTCCCGCCTTTTGGTCGGTCACCATCGTCGCCGGCACTTCGTTTAACACCATGCAATGACTTGTCCGCATCTGTATCTTCCCATTTAGAACGCTCAGGTGTGGCGGGCTCATCCTTTACCTAGAATTGAAACGTAATGTTTAGCATACGTAACTCAACCTTGTTCCATTAATAACCGAACTATCTCAAATCATATCATATTTTACGCATATTTGGGGTAGGTTTTTGAGCGCGATGCGTCGTTCGTATTTGCGCAATGATACAATTACTAAGTGGGTTTTTTGTAATGGTTGGTATATGAAGAACGTAACAGGATTTTCCACAATACTTACGCCAATTACACAAATTGACAAATATTCATACGCATTCACCTTGGTGACGTGAATTGGCGAAACTTTTTCTTGCTTGAACTTTGTGCGCCCGCTATCGCGGGACTCCTCCACTTTCTTTTCGTCGCTATCCGGTTTCTTTCCGTTTCGTCCGCGAGTGTCGTCGCTTTTTTCGTTTTGCGACCCTCTGCTTGGCGCATCCTTATTAGTTTTCTTGACCTCATCTGCACCGGCATCGCTTTTTCTCTCATTTTTTTTATCATCGTCTCCTCGGCCGCTCCTCGGCGATGATCTTCGCCCCTCCCGACGATCCCTGTGACCTCCTTTGCCTTTTTCTCTCGAGTCGTCTCGATCTCGTGATAGCGGCGAGGACCTTCGTCTAGGAGATTCCTTTCGCGAAGCCCGGTGAGGTGAAGCTGCTCGACTTCGCTTAGGTGAACTGTCTCTAGGTTCTCGCCGTGACAGCGAACCTTTTCGTCGCCGAGGGCTTTCTCCACGATCCCTATCGCCACGACGCCTGGATGAAGGCGACGACCGTTTTCGTTCCATGCTGCTACCACGTCTTCGGTTTTTATCGCTTTGTCTCCTGAAATGTTTTGATATTTCATTTTGTTATTTTTATGCCTGTGTGAATAGATTATGTTATATATTCCCCGTCATCGTACACGACTTTTCCTCGTCTTGCGATTAAATGATATACGTTATTTTGCTAGACAGTAGTGGATTTCCAACCACGTTTTGAATTAAAGCTCTAATAGTGATTGCCCAATAAACGAAAAAAGCAAGGAACTGTCAACCAACGTAGAAAAGCAAGGCTCTTTATTTGGAATTTGAAAGAGCAGCTTGAGAGTATGTGCCGCGTGTGGCCTCGCGTTGTCATCGAGCAGAACAGTTTGACCTCGTTGGTAGGGTTTTTTATTTTTGAGAAGCCTGGCTTATTCAATACAGCTAGACTAAATTAATGTGCCGATCCACTGTCTAGATCATAGGAAGCAACTTCGAATAAATCAAGCACTTTCGGTTCCTGCAGACTTGAGGCGTAGTCTTTTTTAAAATGAGGATCTAATTGGGCCCCAGGCTTTCGCTTCTTTCCTGAAGCTACCCATTCCAATCTTCGGTTAATATTGACGTATAAACACCACTCCTCATCACCTGTGACGATTCTATGCATGAAATTGATTATTCTGGCCGAATCTTGCTCGACAACAAGTGAGAAGTTAAAATGCAACATTAAACCGTAATGTTTTATTAGATTCAGAAAGTTTATGGGATACATAAGTTCTAAGTCTTTGTATAAACGAAAGGGACTAGAATAAGGGTAAGGTGTTTTTACTTAAATTTTAATTAAAACGGTTAACGATGCTTTTGTAGCTGATGATCCAAGAATTGTTTGTCAAAAGTGCCTTCAGATGATCATCGTCAAACCCAAAAGGTTGACTAGAGCAGCGCATATCCTGTAAGTTTCGGATACCGTTTCCATACTTAGCAAATTAGTCTCACACAAGGCAAATTTACCAAGCTGTTTCGTCAATGTTTAAGAAATGTATAACACATAAAGTGCACTCTTTTACTAGACGGAATATACATCTTTGAAAAATTCGGTTAGGCTAGAAAAGTGTTCACAACGCACGACCATTGTAGCACGCTAAAAGAGCAGAAAAAGCGCTTTTGAATGATGTGTCAAATTAACCAATAAACGAAAGGAAGTAGGAAAGGAAAGCTGTTGGAAACGGCAACATATTGCCCAGTCTAATATTTAAATTGCTTATGTATTAACCACCTTCTGTTAAATGAAATACACACGGCTGAAATTTATGAATTTTGATTCGTTACTGGCAGTTGGATAGTTATTTACATTTTAACTATAGGCAAATATAGTAAGTACCGGGAAAAAGCTGATTAGTCTTCTGGTCAACTTTGATTTTCAAAACAGAGCAAGGAAAGGTTAGATATTCAGATATGGTGTTCTTTCTTTTTTTTTCAACAGTACTTACTTCATAGTATGGCAAATTCAACTCTATTTTATGTATTATATAACCATTTCAGCTTAAGACATTTTAAAATTCAGTACAAAATGCTCTCTCTCTGTAATGTAATATTATAATTGCTAAAATATTCTTAACGAAAAAACAAAATTCCAAGAACTATTGAAAGCCACCCCTCGTCTATTACTTGCAAGTTACACAAAAATTGTAATAATAAAATCAACGACTACATTATAATTGACTCACGCTGTTCATGATCTATGGTTTCTTGTTATTTGTTTTCAGTTAGAGTTATCTAATTCACAATTAGAGATATAAAAATAAAAATAAAAATTTAATGAAGTGAAGACACTAGTGGCTACGTAGTGTTACCTCGGAGGGCTTTTTCGTCGGTCCCTCGATCGTCTACGGTCTCTTCGAGATGCCATGTGTGAACTTCGGCGATTCGGCGATGATGTCTTCTTACGGTGACCGTTTGGGCTAGAGAAGCGTAATCGATGGCGTTCTGCAGAAACACTCCGTTTTCTCCTGCTACATTCATAAAGACACGCATGTGAATAAAATCATGGGTGTTATACGTTTTCGCCTGCACGTTCAAAGATGGTATGCACGATCTTTAAAGGCGAATGATCTGAGTCGTACGTCCGGTACCCCGTTAGGCATTTTATCTGATAGCTAGAGAACAGCACGAAACAAGGCGCATTTACGAGACCCCAGACCACTACGTGTCCCTCAAGATTTTCACGCATATATGTTACCCACAATGCCATCACAGAAACGTAACGTAACTCGCCTAATACGGTTGAAAGGAAACCCTAAACAAGCGTGTTTCTATGGCCTATGTATTCCAATGATTGCACAGCTAATCATTTTCAGGACTTTTTCAAACAATTTCAGAACAAACTTTAGGATTGAAGAAGCCAACATCCTTAAACGAATGAACGTTCGTCGTAATCCTGTAAGAATATTTGTAGGCATAAAGAAGGTTTTAAGATAATAATAATATCTTTACGTATACAGGACATAGATATTTCCAAAGTAAGTCGAAACATTCGTACCTTACATTTTTGTTAATGAACCTATGCTAATTTATGTAATGTAGAGAACACTAGAAACCAATCTGACAATTGACAGAAAAGCACCGTTTTAAACAGATTTGGTGACGAATGTAGAAAACAGCACAACAGGTAAAAAAAAAAAACGGCAAAGTACTAACTTTTCCTTGTGTCGCCTCCTCTCTGGCGAACGGGCAGGTGGTGAGCCACTACGTCTCCTAAAACGGTGATGACAAACGTAAAATGATTACGTTACAAGCACTAAAATTACTGAAAAGTGAAAAAAATAGCATCAATATTGCCGTTATATGCGTTGCTCAGCTATTTAGAGCCCATTTTACTTCAAAATACCTTTCTTTATCACGTTTTCTGGGTGGCGAAGGCTGACGATTACGCGCTTTCTTCTTTCTAGGTGACAGTCGTCGTTCCACGGGCGATCTGCGTATTTTCATGGATAACAATGTTAGGCTTGTTTCTTAGTAGACTGAATTAATAAGCACACTGCAAAAGTATTTTTTTAATACTTTTGAATCGAGAACAAGGTGTATATAGAAGAATAATTAGGAAGGATGCCTAATTATGTGATTTGCTGTACTCTACTGGTAATATATAATCGTTTGCGGACTTCCATCTATTCCAAGCCTCACACATTCTACCAAAATGCTAGTATTCTCTAAAGCCAACAAATTTCACTTTTTTTTTATTTTCCATAACATAGTTTCCGACAAAACCCTGTTTCGAAATGACGCGCACATAACGGTAGTAGTGTATTTTCTAGAAAAGCCCAATGCAGTCTTACTGTTGGAGGCCTCATATAAATTGCGATGAGCTGCAAGACAATAACTCTTAATCGGCTTCTTACCAGACCAAGCGAAGATCTATGCTAACCATACTGTTGCACTGCCCCGTAAGCACTAGACCTCATACCCATTTTCATTTCTTCCCCTAATGAAAGGGGTAATTTTTTTTTCCAGAAAACGAAAGACTATTTTAAGTTCCGATTCCGAGTCTTTACTGGTATGTGAAACTCAGAAGCTCACCGGTTATCTGCGCATGGCATATCTTTGATATAACCTAACAACCGCATCCCCTTCTACCTCTTGCACTTGTTCGACTGCCTACCGACTTCGATGTTTACTGACGCGCCGGGGTTGCTCGTTTCGATGCCGTCGGCTGCCTTTGTCATTGCGTTCATCATCGGATCCCCCTGACTCACTCTCGTTTTCGCTACTGCCGCTCTCACTGCCGCTCTCAGAGCCACTGTTCGAACCGCTCATATTGGATCCGCTTTCGTCATCGCTGCCGCTACCGGACTCTGAGCCAGATTCGCTTTCCGAACTGCCGCTGCCTGAACTCGATCTGAAACACAAAAACGGATTTATGAAGAAAACCGAAAGAAATTATATGTACCAATTAATAAACGTATGTTTCTAATTTATATGATTCACTTACTGTTCCCCAGGGAATACCGATCGATCGTTTGCATTTAAGCGCTTGGAGTCACTAGGCCAGTGAGGTCTTTATAAATGTATAACTAATTTCGATATGAATCCCTTTAGGCAATCGTCTGAGAAGTAAGACATTCAATATAATAGGCACATTACTTATGAAAAACCAGTTTCTAAATGACTGTACATATTTTTCGTGCACTATGTGATAAAAATAGCCCTGTAGGGAACAATAATTAACAATAATAATTATATTAATCCTACGAAGGTTCCATGCTACGGAAATAAGTCGTACTAGGGTGCTAATAAACCTACAGACATATTTCCTAATAACATACCCAATATATCATACTTCATAAGGTTAAAATATCAGCGCAGGATTGAAAGTCGGCCTAAAAATATTCTAGGTAATGCCTAGACATACTTAAGATTAGGCTGTAATACACAACGATCCATTCCTTGGCATCTGCAGAAGTATTAGCTACCGTAGCAACCACCTGGGTACCGAGTACCCCCTAAAAAGAAATATAGAAATAGGGCCCGGTCCACAATGCAGAACGACCTTATTACCGCTGTACTGCCCCCAAGAGCGATACGATAATAATCACTATTGATACTTACTCGCTTTGGCTGCCAGATTCGACCTCCTCGTCGCTTGAGCTCTCTGAAGGCGGCAAACTCGGAGGCCGGCGCTTCTTGTGTGCGTGTTTATATTCCTGAAACGGCAACAGATAGAACGTTCAAATTTCGTGATCCTCGCGTTCGTGATAAGTTACAGGGAATCCACTAAACGAAGTATCGGGCATGTAATCTCAAAATTCATTGCTACATGTCAAGGTGCACTATTCGCCAATTACAATATAAGCCTCGTTATAATAACTACCGGTAGGTTTGAAATCCAATGTGGAGCTCGGAAGTGGTTATCATTATAGACAAGACAATAACGTATAAGTTTGCTTGCTTCCAAATCAAACATTTCGTTACTGAGGCCTTTGTCATACACATTTCACTGTCTTGCAATTTTCAGCCACGTTTTGAAATTTCACTTAGAGCTCCGAAGGCTGGGGTCCGCATACGACGTGCATACGTGCTCGATGAAAACCGACTGATGAAAAATCAAAGGCAGATTCAATGTAAGATTTCACTATTAAGCAGATGCTATCTTACCTTCGTGTCCGGGCTTCTATATGCTCTTTCCTCGCGCAATGGGGACACCCGCAGTTCCATCGGTCTAACTACAAGAGGCGCTTGAAAATAGCCATCTGAGTCTGAAGAATCCGCCTGCGTTCGTGTTCACCAACGATGACAACAACAACATATACATTTCACAATTAGCGCATTTTCAAAATAAATATTCGCCATACGTAAAAAAAATCACAAGTTCCTGGCGATTACCCTAAAAGCGTAAGGGCTAAGTCAACAAATGCCATGTCTTATATTGGTCGCCGTCCAAACCATTTGTCTTACCTAGAAGATAAATATGTATATTTTCTTAAAAAGGTTAATATATAAATCTTATTTATGGACGTTTTTGCCACGATGTTGTGGGACTTTAAGCGGCATTCTTCAATCGCATTAGAAGCTTCTCTAAATGGTTATGTTCTCCTGTTTCTAACTCTAGGATAGTATTGATTTTTACACTACTTTGACTAGCAGGACCATATTTGTGTGTTACGATGGTCATCACAGGCTGCCAGGGTTAGGCAGGCATCTATGTGTGAACAGATTTTATTGGACACCGTGAACCATGTCAGCGGGACCTATGAATTATAAAAAGCTTAATGAGCAATATTCCACTGTTGGGGGTCTTTTGAGAACATCGTATTGTACCTGGTGTGTCATCTTCCAATAAAGGAACCTTATAAATTGAATTTACTCATTTATTTCCTTTAACCAAACTTCCTGCGGAAAACTGTTCGGCAATGTAAGGCGGTACTACAGTACTCTTCATACATTTCTATTTCCCTTGGGTTGTTTTGATGCACAATAGATAATCATAGTAGAAATATTAA
Source organism: Varroa jacobsoni (assembly GCF_002532875.2). Taxonomy (NCBI): domain Eukaryota; kingdom Metazoa; phylum Arthropoda; class Arachnida; order Mesostigmata; family Varroidae; genus Varroa; species Varroa jacobsoni. Next base: position 10,517 of record NW_019214555.1, read on the forward strand.
ATAGAGGAAACATGGTAGAAAACTAAGCAAAACACAATAGAGGACTTCAAACGGTAGCAGGTTTCAGCCACGTCCTAATTAAGCTCCCACCACCGTAGTGTCCTAATTATCCGGCAATGGATTACTGCAGCAAATGTGTTGAATGCCATTCAAGTTGTAAGATACCGGCTCTCTCAAATACGTTAAGTCGTTTCCCCGATTTTTCGCCCGAAAATAACAAACGTCTACGTCGGTCATGGCGCCTACTTTGTTATGTCACTAAGAGTAGTGAAGAGTTACTATTTTACGTAAAATTAAACCGCTTAGTCGATATTTTTTTAATAATTAACAATGAAAACATGCATCAGGTAAACGTTTTTCCCAAACGTATAAGAGGTCTCCCACACGGCCAAAAACGCAACCCCATAAAAGAAACTGTATACTCGCAACCATAATTACGAGATGGCAACATAAATATCAACGAACGAAGCATTTCAACGAGGTCGATTCAGACTCGAGATAAGCCGGGAATGAAAAGCTTACAAGACTCACCCGTCGGTTGCGGCGACGCAGGTCAGGCGATCGTACACGATGTCTCACCATTGTGCAATAACGACACCAGCGAATGTGGAACTACTGACACGGCGTATAGAGCGGATTTGCGCGGACTCAGAAGATGGGACGAAACTTCAATATAAATAGCTGCTAAATTTCCACTCCGGTGACAGCAATAGCATTGAGAGAGATGCTATTGTGGGGGCTACTGCCATTCTCCGAAGCTATCCGCACGCCGAGTGTTTATTTCCTAAAGAACAGTGTCGCGGACACTCGAACACGATGGATGGTTCCGCAAACTCACTTTGTAAATATTTCGGAATAGACGATTTGCTGTGGCGGCAGGCGCTGCTCGCTGTGTTGATTGTTTGTGTGGATCATCTCGCAGGAAACAAGATGCCTACTCATTTGTTTTTATTTTTCGAAAAATTGGCATAACCAATATTAAATACAGCTGAGAACACTAGCGATCGCATTATAGCTCAATAATTGTAATTTGAAAGAGAACGGAAGTTATGTAAAGTGCCCCGACATAAAAATATTGACAGCAAAGGGATTGGCACAATTCCAGATTAACCTTCAGGTTTTAGGACTTCCGCGGGTTTGCCGCTAATCGACGGAGCGTGTGTCAATCTTTAAATCTACACAAGTCTTGACTGTTTGAATTCACGAGTGAAGTCAGCCAGCGATTTTGAGCAGGTATCTGCGTTTGCTCTCGTCCATTGAAAGTGTCTCAGTGCAACTTTGGTGCAAAATGCAATCTTCGCTATCAGTGCAACTTTACAAGGATTAAAATGACATTTGGATAGAGGATCTTCATGTGTCAATTTGTGAAAGAACTCGAAAATGGCTGATGACAAAGGTGAATTTCGTGTTATATTGGTACTCAACTTCAGCAGAAAATTATGCGTTCAATAGCAAAATAATATGATAAAAAGTTGAAAACACGGGCTTAAAAACTCCCGAAGACAAGCAACAGTGTACTTGGATTTATCTATCAGTGCATTTCTGTACAGCACGCATCGTAAAAGAATAAACTAACAGTTTAAAGTTGACATCGTAATTTACTTTTACCTTGCCAATATTACTTCGTGAATTCTGGCACGTTAGGCGTTGTCTTCGACCACAGAGCAGATGGCGGATTATGGTCCGTCGTGTAAACATTTTCTGTTGTAGAGCCTGTTGAGACTGACCAGGCGGTGTTTACGTTCCGTAGGCCTTCCTTCGCTTATTCTTTCATCATGGCAATCTCCTTTATACTTTTCAAATATTTCACTAGTAGACACATAATTAAATTTATCCTCAACAACCTTAATGTGTAGGCAAAACGTTTGGAGGGATTCGATCCGAGCTGCGGCGGGAAAATTTGGCTCCGGTTCGCGCTACCGAAAATGCTCTGGCACTCAGAGACTCCAGCCTTAAGAAAAATACGGCGTTTGTACGAAAAATTGTGCGTAATTTTAATTTTCTACTTGATTTTGATTGCTTTTTTTTAAGTGAGATATAGCCAAATATTACTGTTTTAAAAGATTAGCAGAAGCTAAGCTAAAAATAATTAGATTTAGCAGCACCACTAGAAAATGTGTTGTATAAAATTCGATTTTTTTTTTAAAAGTATGATAAAAAATGGCGTCACACTAACGTGAGTCGAAAATGAAGACCATACAAAATCGAAACCGAAACATAAAAAGGATCGTCAGATTCTCTTTTGCCTGTTAAGGAAATTACTATTAAATGGTTAATGGCAGCAACCAGGGTTTCAACTCAATACTATACAGAATCTTACTTATGAAGTATGTTCTTTCGAGTTCATTTTTATTATTTGCGAATGCTCGTTGACAGTGAAGGACAATGGAACCAATTTCTTTTGATGCAGAGAATTTAACACAGTCTGGTTAAATCAATGAGGAATAAACATTGTATTTTTATTTTACACTGATATTTACATGAAATGTATGGTCTAACCTTGTACACTATTTTTTTTTTATTACTACAATATTCTGTACGTTGAGTGCCTAGTATAAAGTGTCGTGGCTCTATTCTACAGAAAACCTTCAGCGAAGCTCAACAATTATCGGTTCTCAATGACATTCGATCACTTAATCTGTCAAAGTACATCTCGGAAATTTGCCAAGCGATTGTGGAGTCAAAGTTTAAGCTCAGCGATATCACTTCGCTTGTACAGGTTAGTATTGTTCCCTATGAATTCAAGAGCATGCCAAAAGATGCTTAAAAAATCAATATATAATGCGTTTTTGATAGAATACAATACCCATCGTCGATTCTCCGTATCTGCTATTTCAAACAACACTTCAGCGTACGCACGTCCGTAGGTATGAAGAGTTTTCTATTCAGCGATACCTTTTTTGAAAATTTACTATATTAAAGCTATCATCAATTCGAAATTAGCTTCGGGATGCAGAATTATACGTGTTTTGAATACTTTAATAATAATGGGATACAGGACAAAACACTTAGGAATTTGATAACAGACTATGCCGGTGATCGCGCCGAATATTTTCACTACGTAATAGAGGGGCAACATTGATTTTATGGAATTTTTACTAATAAACTACAACTACACGGTCACAGGTGTGCTCTCGACTTCATGTAGAGTACGCCGATTTTGCCAGTTCGTTACTTGACTGCATACAGAAATCGGTGTCGTCTCAAGCAGTAAACCCTGCCAAAGCTCGAGTGGATCTCCGACTTAGTGCCGAACTCCTCCTCGCCGGAGTGTTCCCGTTAAAAGAAGGATTTCAACTACTCAAGCATTTTTTACAAGTTAGTTATATGTTTGGTACAATTGTGGCAGATCAGTTGCAAACGAATTAAAATATTCTATATTATAGTACAATGAATGAATCATTAGGAATAAGGTTGAACTAAAATTCAATTCTATGTGTTCAAAAAGAAAACTATTCGTAAGTAATGGCATCGGCTCGTAAGGCATATAAAAAAACGTGATGAGAAGAGCAAATTTCGGTTCAACTAAGAAAAAAGCCATGCCATCTGAAAAGACTGTGCGAATATATATATATGTATAACTGCATTTTTTAGGAAATGTGTAATCAAAGCCAGCAGTCATTAAGTGCAGTGATCTCATTGTGTAAGAGCTGCGGAGAGGACCTTCTCGCGCTTAGTCCTGGGGCACCGAATGATATTTATGTGCCTCTCGACAAGCAAAAGTTACTTCAGGTGAGCTGAACCAAATCGCTATCTAATTAATATATGTGTCGGTGTCGATATCTTTCGCGCTGTGTGGTCTTTAGAGGACGCCCGCGTAATTTTTCAAAAACAACATTACGTTTTGAAATCTAAAGGTATTCTAGTACGACGCTCAACTTGATCGCTACTCTTGTTCTTTGCAGATGATGGTGCGTGAATATTTTAAGTCGATTTGTCGATATGCAACTCGCGAACATGGCGAGCTGTGTAAAATGCAGAAGAAACATAAACACACAGTACAATCAAAAGGGGTTGCGCCGCAGGAGATGACGGAAAAATTGGAGAATGCTCAGGTACCACTAAGCGCTAACTAGGAAATAGTGTTTATCACATAAACAACAGCGATAACTAGTGCCACAAATGATTAGCCCGTAGTAAGCGGACAGGCAAAGACGGCTAGCCAGATGCTGCTCCTGCCGAAAATATCAGAGCTAGTGAACAACAACAACTCACAGCGCTTGCGACATTTCTAAACAATAGTCTTCGCCTCGTTATCAATCCTTATGACAGATGACATTTGTCAAATTGACGAGTTCACTTGAGCAGCTGGCAGGATTGCTAGGAGAAAGCGCACCACAGTTCAGCGAACCGGAAGAACCACCCGAGGGCGAGGGAATCGTGCAGGGAGTACGTATTCAAACCTATATGATCGTACTATCTTAAGAGGTTACACACATATTTATATTATTGTACTATTTTAACTAGTCTAGTACGGACATAATGATTAAAATTGAGTTGATACGAAATTTAGCACGTTGATTTGTGGCAAGAATCCATCGCCGTATCTAATTTCATATACGAAAGCCGCAATTTGCTAGAGTTAGAAACAACTAAATATTTAATCTTATCTTGTTTATTTTATTCATTTCTCATTCATATAACACACACAGGTGTTAATAGAGACGGAGTTGTCGGAAGAATCCTTATGGGAAGATTCGGACACGCAGGCATTCTACGAACATCTTCCAGATTTAAAAGCCATTATGCCCGCAATTTTGAAGGACAATACTAAGGACGACAAGGTTAGACAAAGACTCGACAAAGACAGGGATCGGGTGGGTATTGAACCATTTGATTATCGTGTGCACAACGAGAAATTTGCGCACGGACAACTGAAACTTTTCCAACTGGCACGATGCCTAGGTGGGTAGCACACTGGGCTCCCAGCCACGAGACGTTGGACATTGGTGCCCGATTAGGGCTTAAGGGATTTTTCTTCGCAAAATTAATTGAGTCCTGCAGAAGAAGAAAATATATGTCAAAACTCAAAAGATTAACAAGAAGCTTACTACTAGAGCATTTTTATGTGACGTTTATCTAGCAGGAATATAACTGTCTCGAAAATGGAACCGAATTGGTTTCCTCTTTAATTCGGGCAATAAACCTTGGGAGGTAGGTCGTACACTCTGAAAAGTTTCAGCTGCTCTTTTCCTGCCTCCGGGAAATTCGTCCTCCAGCGAAGAATTCTGTTTCAGTAGAATTATTCTAATCGTTATGAATTTTACCTACAACGATCTAGGAAAACTATGACGAACTCGGTCGAGACGAAGAGAAATCGGTATCGCCGTCACCCGAAGGCGCCGGAGGTGAGGCCGAAGCTGAGGAGGATCTGGCCGAAAAAGCGGAAAAAGAGATGCGAAAGGTAAGCGACATACGCATTGCCAATAGGGCAGACGCGATGATTGTCATCTGTGCGAACCCTTAGTGAGCTTCGGCCGAGCCAATGTTTCGTGTTATCAATATTATGCATTATTTTGTACATTGCCCTTCACAGGTTGAAACGAAGCCGCAGTTGGACTTATTCCTCAAACAGCTGCCTCAGTGTCTTAATCGAGACACCATCGACCAGATGGCGGAACAGTTCTGCTTCAACCTTAACACCCGTAAGTCTTGATGCGTTTCAATTTTGTTATTCGATCAACTTCTAGCTTAGGACTAAGCGGTTACCACAAAATGAAAAAAATGTTACAAATTGCTTACATCCTGTATTGCCGTTAGACATTCAAACATGTGGCCTCCAGTATGAAATAAAGTGCATCTATAGTGCGTTTTGAATCGAGATCATACCCCTATATGAATAGGCGAACTCGTTGCCAGTGCGCCCACACGGCGACTGCCATAATAATGATCATATTAATAAAAACAATATGAACTTGTTGTTAAACAAGAACAACACGAGTCACATGTGATGTTATTTTGATTATATAAATTTATTAGCAGCTGTTCTCATTCGCTAGTGGGGCTGATCTTTCGTGTTCGAAATCTACAGGGCCAAATCGGTATAAATTGACGCGAGCGCTTTTCCTCGTGCCTCGAACCCGTCTCGACCTGCTTCCGCTGTATTCGCGACTCGTAGCTATCCTTAAACCAGTCGCTGTTGATCTCGGAGAGGAGCTGTGCGCGTTGCTGCTCAAGGACTTCTCGTATCAGCTTCGCAAGAAGGACCAGATGAATATAGAAACCAAGGTATTCTAGGATACATGTTTATTGTTCAATATTGTGTTATTCTTCCGTTAATATTTACACTGGCACTATTACTATGGTTATAGAAATGATTCTTTGATTGGGAACGTCAGTCTAATATGGGCCTAATGGTATGTTTTTGTGCTTTCGGTTATTTAGGTTAAAACTGTTCGCTTTTTAGCGGAGCTGACGAAATTCCGAGTTCTTCCAATGAGCGAGACACTGCGTTGTTTGAAAAAGCTCCTTGGAGACTTTTCTCACCATGCGATTGATATGAGCTGCCATTTAGTTGAGTGCTGTGGACGATTCTTGTTCCTTCATCGTAAGTTAACGATATTCCTGCTACCGGCTCAGAGATTCTTCAATTTATTTATTACGGTCCATTTAAAAAAAAACTTATTTTCGGCTAAACCGTATTCTAGGTATATTTTTCGTAGGTATATTATTATATTATAGGTAGGAATGTTTGGAAACCTACGTGACCCTATAGAAAACCGACTGAATTTAAACAGTCAGGGTAAAAAGCTTCTACGGAGTATTTTTCTTTTTTTTTTTTCTGAAAATACCTTTCTAGAAAGTACCGTATATTTCTAAAATGAAAAAAGCAAGGTTCGTAGATTTTTAAAAGTGGTCAAAGCTTAAAATTCCGTCAGTCCTTTAAAACTTACTTTGGCATCCAATAAGTTGAACCTTCATGGTTGTCTATATTTTTTGTTGTTTCTGAAAATATGTGGTGCAGTCTAAACGAATGTAAATAAATAAAATATATTTCACATAAGATTCCTTTTGGAGACGCCGCACCTCTGTTAAAACTCCGATTCGCTTTATAAAAATCGCGTATATTATTTAAATAAATTTACCATGCTCGTATAGGCACATACACTATATATATATATATATATTGTTGCTAAAGGAATTGTATGTTAACGGATTTTTATCAATCAAAGTTGACAAAAGCAGTTAACTTCACAACCTATTATGTGTAGAACAGCATGCAGACATTAACACAATTTTTTTTAACCTTATCATATACAATTTAAAAAAAAAACGAAAGAAATTGCTTCTTTTTAAGACGTCACTACACTGTTCGGTTCGACAGTATTTTTTTCACAGTTGTGCTATCGAGAAGAAGACATCACAAGACTCAATATGGGGGATCAATTAGTCCTTAAATCGAAGAAAAACATAGTAATTTATGGAAATTGATGTGAGTTGTGAAGTTGTGCGAGCATTGTGTTTTTGAACGAAAATTTTAGTATGGATGCACTTGTATCTATGCTACATTTGTTTCAGTATATGTATATACATACAATACGTAGTTACTATTGCTTAGTAGTAATAGCAAAAATTATCTTTGATCACAAGGATGATAATAAACATCTGTATGTTATGTTTATCTGAAATCAAGTGTGACTACCCGCTGAACTTAAGCATATCAATAAGCGGAGGAAAAGAAATCAAATGAGATTTCCATAGTAGCTGCGAGTGAACTGGAAATAACCCTATTGCCAGTTTTTATGTTCTGTACAATAAGAGATGAGGTGTAAAAGTGTTTTGTGCTTAATAGGAGTACAGCTTAATTATTATTGAGTGGGTGCTCAGAGAAGGTGAAAAGCCTGTGTGGTTGTACTATTCTGTTGAACCGAAGCACTGGAGAGTCTAGTTATATTTTTTTAATTTTCATTATCTTACGCGCAGTTCACTTTATCTATTGTTCTACTTAAAACTGATAGCGGATAGCCACGGTCCCACCCGAGCCCTTGTGGATCAGATGCTGCGCAAACGTACAGTGCAAAATCTCGATCCCCGGCATCAATTGATGGTTGACAACGCCTGTGCCGTGGTCACATCTATTGCCGCTCCAAGGCCGCCTGCCCGAGTTGTACAGAAAACACCAATTGAGAGGTCGGTACCGTTGAAGTTGATGGATAGATAAATAACTTGCAAATAATACCCGAAAATACACCCCGGCTCGATACTGATCTGTATTAGAGTTCACTTCAATTGTCCGGTAACACAAGATAATAGGCAAGTAGCATTGGCAGTGTTAATCTTGCCCCAGAGACTTATTTACATTTTGAATTTAGCAACACTTGTTGTGTTATTTATATCGTTGGCAGACATTGAACCAGCGATGGTCGCTTTTCGAGCACAGGTTTAGCTATGTGTCTGCATGGTAGTGCAGTGTTAACATATCTGCCTAGACTCGAAATGGTGTGTAAGTACAAAGCGTTTCTCACGACTTCGTTTGCTTCATTTTTAGATACATTCGTAAGCTCTTGTACCAAGAACTGTACAAAGGAACCGTTGACAAGGTTGTACGACAGTTGCGCAAGCTTGATTGGAGTTTGGGTTCACCTCATCTCCATATGGCAATTCGACTTTTAAGCAATGCTCACGAAGTGCGTTATTTTAATATTCGGTAAGTTTGAATGTATCATATCTAGAAAAACCATTAGTTTACTATAGTTTTTCGGGTCATTAGTAATCATTACGTAACTTTATATTTAGAAATATATTAAATCTTCCTGCGAAGTATATATTCATAAATGCATAACAGATCTGTCTCAATACAATTATTTTTTTCGGGTGTATTTTTAAATGTTGTGCTCAAAAATTATGTTACAATAAAACTCGATGTTATCGTATCTGTTACTCATTGGTTTGCATCTCATGATTCGTACATTTCGTTGCACAGATTTCTGGCTCATGTTGTAGCTACATTGGCCACGTATCAGGACGGAGTGGGGCCTCGTGTTGTCGATGCTGTACTCGAGGAAATTCGTCTTGGGATGGAAGTTATTGACCCCAAATATAACCAAAGGTATTTAATCGTTTCTTTATTAAGTAATAATGATCAGGGTGACAGTTTAGCAGGTTCTGAAGTGATTTTTTCAAGCAAAGCTCATGTGTGATTCACTGTCACTCCTGCATATCTTGTGGCTGCCTAGTCGTATCTCTGTGCGCTCAAGTAAACTCCAGTAGGGCGAAATTTAAAGGATAACATCGGAATTGGATGCGGTACTGTAGGTATTAGCTGGGGCATAATCAACCTTTCGCCCGGTTGTAGGGTCTATTTGCCGGTATTCTCATAAAATGCCTTTCATTATAATATAGTCGTCTATAGAACACAAGTGCGTTTTGATGGTTCTAGGAGAGTTGCGGCTGTTCACTATCTAGGCGAACTCTACAACTACAGCATGACCGAAAGCGCCCTTATATTCACGGTACTTTATTCACTGATCACGTTCGGGGCTGGTACGCCGCTGGACCCACCAGAAAATGTATTTAGGTCGGTTAAAGATTATTTTGTTTGCTTTCATACTTCTTACAATTCTAGTTATGTAATTTGACCGACAGATTTATGCATCACTATTCTGTGTCCCAAATCTAATTTAGTTTGTCGAATTCGTGAGCATAAATTATTTTAATAATATCTTGAGCTCGGAAGAAAACTAAGTTTGATTATATACAATAAAATACGTCTGCATAAAAGAAGAGGCCTTTTTGTGTTTGATTTCAACCTCGGTGTGGCATTTACCTGGAGCTAAATCTCGATTATGCTTTTACACAAAGTTGTTCCAATAAAAGTCGTTACCGGCTTAATGAATAATCCTGTGAATAACTAATATGCTTCATGGTAATGAGGTCAACAGGCTGAAACTGGTGTGCTGCCTTTTGGACACATGTGCAGTGTACTTTGATACCGGCAGTGCTAAAAAACGCCTGGATAGCTATCTGCACTTCGTACTTCTTTATTTTTGGAAAAAAAAAGAAGATTTCGGCGAAAACTTCCCCGTTACCGTTGAGCTTCACCTACGGGAGAGCATTCATCCGCTCAGACCAAAGTTTCAATGGCCGAAATCTCTTGAGGCGGCGCACGCGGCAGTAAACAAATTACTTAATCAAGCTATAACTGCAAAAGCTGAAAAGGACGCTAAGGTTTGTATTTCTGAAATCAGTGTTACCAAGCAGGATAGATGATCGAGTGTCAGCTGATGACTAACTAGCAGAATCTGCTAATTATTCGGACATTCTATAGTAGGAAAGATTTAATTTCTATTGAATCAAAAGGGTAGTCAATATTATACTGTGTATCACATATAATACTTCGAGACACTCAGTGTACAGGTTTACAGTTTACAATGTACGCTTATTATAAACGACATACTAAACATTTACATGTCGTTTAAATTTAATAAATTTTTTAAGTTTTTACGTCTCTTACTATAGTTGAGCATTGCTCCGGTGGCCTCTTTGAACACAAACATTTCGGTCTTAAATCTAGAACGTTCCACGTGTCTTTAAGTTTAATAGGCAAGGAAGTTACCTCTATACTGTCATGAAAATCACTAAAACTTAGATGAAGCGTGTGCATCATGGACTTGTCATTATCCTAACTTTGTTGCACTCTCATGCCTGAAACAACACTTTCGTCTTTTTTTTTTGTTGAATTCCTCTTAGTAGCATGAATATAGCTTCAATGGATGACCCAAAGATACGATTCCATTATGTGTACAAACTTATTGTACTAACGTTCTGTCTGAGTTTTTTTAGAACGCGTCTATTAAAAACGGCGGCAGTCGAAACCAACTAACAGGGCAGTCGGTGACGGTTGAGAATGGCACAGCCGCCCTCATATCTGGTGTCGCGTCTGGTTTGACGCCAGCAGCCGAAGATTCCGAGGGAATGTCGGATGGAGCCGAAGAGGACGGTGAAGACGAGGGCGATGAAGACGACGATGAAGAAGATGATGATGATGATGATGATGATGAAACCGAGAGCGACGAACTGAGGGATGAACCCGAAGAGGAGGTTGAACCAGACGAGTTCCAACGGGAGTTCGAGGCCGAATTCGAGGAGATGGTCTACGAGAGTATGGCGCAACGCTCTCAGGACCGCAGTCAACAACCTCAAGTAAAGGAGATCATGGTTCCACAGTTAAGCAGTCAGCAACTCCAATTGCAAAAAACGGGCTGTTCATCGTCTCAGTTACTGGGGACCGGGACCTTTTCCACTAGTGGCATAACGCCGCCTTCTGGCCTTTTGTCTCTGTCTGCTGGCGCAACGGCCGACGAGTCTTTAAGCGACAATAACGTTACGAATCACGCCACTATCAGTGGTTATAATGCCAACAACAGTACTGCTAATGACGTTAGCAGTAACAATAACAGCAACGGGAACAGCAACATACCAAATGCTGGTTCCTCAGGGGGATCCGCGGGCATTGGCCCAGGTGCAGCAACAACTGGAGGAGCAACAAATTTTGTTATCATGATGCGATCGCAAAACAACCGCAACAAACCGCTACTAAGGCAGATCCAGCTCGAGGATAGTGACGAACTCGCAAAGAAGATTGCACTAACGCAAAAACGTGAACGCGAAGAGAAACAACGAATGAAACAGCTTACGCTGAACATGAATATGAGGTAAGTGGTGAATGATTAATATCGGAAAAATTATGAAGTTTTTTAAACTGTAACAAATGAGGCATTTTACAGTTTGTTGGTTTCATTACTCAGCAAACATTAAACTGTTCCTATTACAAAGACATAAGAGGAATAAGGGAATCAAGAGGCATAATCGAACCCTCTAAAATGTGGTTGAAAAAAGTTGGATTGGCAAATCAGTTTATTGGAACAAACCCTGACATTAAGGATCCCCTGCCGATACATATTAAAGTCTACATTATAAAAAACAATGTTTAAATAGTAGCCTTCTAAGGTAGGTCTACACACAAAGTTTGTTTAGCGTATTAATCTATGTATATATACCGGAGATTAAGGAAATCGCATGTAAAACTCTGCTGCATCGATATTCTATTGGAAATATGTTCTATATCTTTTTTATTACAAGACAATATAATAATTCTAATAATCTAATTTATGTATAAAAAGTTTATTCAAAAATCAAATATTTTTTTTCTAAAATGATGTTTGTTTTCTTGGCTTAACAATGATTTGGAAAAGATATGGGAAGGGGGCGCAGACTCAACAAGATTTTATACAGCTCTTGAACCGCTTATTGACTAATAATGTCCATTGGCTATTTACTGATCTAAGTGAGAGCTACAGTCGCTCCCTTTAGTTAAGTAAATGGTCGTTAGAACGCTGTGTAAAATTTAGCGTTACGGTGTTTTACTCACATCAACGTTCAAAGGTGTAACAAGGCTGTTTATTCTGCAATACATAGTCAAAGCTTACTAACAATTTCATACGGTCTCATAAAAAAAAAGTAAGGCAGCGATGATAAAGTATGATTTGTTAAAGATAAATAAAAGGAGCAATAGCTTGCAAAACGCAGACGCTTTCCTATTGAGTAACATAAATTCAGTATATCAACATTGCGATTTGTTCCAAAACACAGAGCTTTTGTCGTCTGGTTATTATGAACGTTCCAACTCAATGAGAGAATATTGTTGGGCGGTCTGAGCATGTCATCAAAGGCATGAACCCCTACATCGTAGACGTCGGCACCGATTTTTTGTGTCGCCGTAGCCGGAAGTCTGACACACGGCGCGATAAAATCTGCGGACCGCGAAACACAACGTTGATTTGTCGTTAATCCTGTCAGCTAGAAGTTCGAATCTGTATCACTTATTTATTTCACATTTTTAAAAAAGTTGCTGGAAAGCTTCTATTTCGGGTACTTCAAACCGTATCGGAAGCTCTTCGACGACTAATAGCATGTCGTTGTGCAAATAGACAAGTTTATCCTGTGTTGAAATTTAGTCTCAGAATGCGATTTGGAAAGGTTGGCTTCACGCGACTGATCCCGTGAGGTTGATTGGTCTTCAGGAGCTTCCAGATTAAGCGTACTTCATTCAAAGCACAAGGAGCTAAGTGGAAAAAGCCCAGGACTGTTTTTAGTGAAAACTTGTATATGTTTCCAACGGACGTTTGCGACGAAACTTTATAACCTGCGTCTTTCGTAAGTTAAGTTTTACGCCCAGTTTGTCGACATACCTGTTGAAAGGCGTCAATTTTGCTGAAGATAATATTGACGCGAGTTATATAAGGTAAGTGGCATATAAAAATAGCTTTACTGGTAAATGATGCTTTTCGATTTCGTGGGGTATATCACTGACGATCACGGAAAGCAAAGGCGGACTGTGATTCTCACCTTGAACAGCTTCGTCGGTTTGGTGGAAAGAATCCAGCTCGGTGACACCGCAATCTACGTTCATTTCGTCTTCTTGTAGTTTTGATCTTAGCAGCTCCACAATATAGTCGGGCACCTCAGCACAATCTAGTTTATAGAATGCAGTGCCTCTCAGACCCATGTCAAATGAGTGTCAAAAATCCACGAATAAAGCGAATGCATGTTACAAGGGATCTTTGGGACCCGCTCAATGTTTTTTTTTAAAAGGATAGCACATGCCGTGCATGTTGAGTATTGCAATTGAAAATAATGGTGTGCTTCGGAGGTAGTACTGACCGGCTTGAGATCAACGATACCCGATCTACGAGTAATAATAATTTCCAAGAAAAAATCTTCTTTGTTATCCTGGCGAACTAGACTGTCTTTTGACACCGACTTTTCCTTTGGGTGTTATCAAAACGAAGATTTTTCGTCACTTCATTGGAACGTAGCTAGATTTTAGCAGATGAATATTAAATAGAACTGTTCAACAGGGGATGGGAATGTGGATCATGTCAGGGCTACGTGCCTTTTTCCACAGAGCATATATAGATTAGACATTACGTCCCTCACATCAGTGTCCTTATCGAGTTCTTAATGGACAAGACCAAGCGTTTACTGCTCTCATACGACTGCATAAAACGTCGATCCTGCAGGACAGTGACTCGGTCGGCTAAAGTGATTCATTCGTTCAGTATGCGGTGTTCGCTTTACTGTCATATTTTATGACTTGTTACTGTTACGTAGATGACGTATGACAGCCTATATCGCGTCCATATTACAAGTACATCACGTTTACAGATTTCTTTCATTCTTCCTACAGGCAAGAGGAAGAATCGTGGAACGATGACGCCCCGGATGAACATTTAATTGGGCCAGAACGGAAGTTTGTTCATCCAAAGGGGGCTCCCGATGCGGATCTTATTTTCGGATCGAGTTCACGTAGAAGGTAGTTGCGGCCTTATACAAAAAACACCAAAAAAAAAACGCGTAACGCAGCTCAGCAACTACGACAACGTCGAGTAAACGGAAGTGGCCACTGAGCTGGCTGCTAATCGGCCACGCTGCCCGGCCGATGAATCGGAACTTCATATCTCGGCTCGCGAGTGATCTCTCCAAGTGACACTAAGATCCTGCAGTGCCGAACGGAACTTTCTATGAACTCTGAGCCACCACTGACCCAGTTTCGAAACAGGCTTGAGACGTTACGTGTGTCCTGTTCGTGAATCGTTTCAGTTACAGGCAGCAGTCTACATACGAACTAAGAAGGCAAATACATACAAACGTACCTCCTGGCAAAACGCAGGAGCGGCCAGCTAGTTGAATTATTCAAAAAAAAAAAGGAGTTTTCTTTTTTGTCACCAACATCACAAAGTAAATATCTAATCTTCTAAAAAGCTATGCATAGATATCGGTCGAAAACGGGAAGATTATAAAATCAACCTATTGTATTCTGTTCCTGTTTTGTCAAGCAATTCTAATATGCAGTCGAAATACGTAACTACTTAATTTCTGACAGCAGACAGTATCAAAACGTGTGGGAAAGTATTAACGATATCGATTTTCGCCGATGCATTTTTTGTCAGCATAACATGAGAAATAGTTGGCCAGAACTTTGTTTGAATTCTGAAAGAAAAGCATCTGTGTAAATATGGATCTGCTCGATTTAGCCAAATTTGATTCGTCATCAGCAAGGCCGAGATCTCTGGATCGGTAGAGAGTGCGAGTGTGATAGTAAAAAGGAGGCGGGGTGGGTTTCTCTCTTCATTGACATCGTTTGGCGGAGACCACAAGCTCACCGTTATCAGGATCCGTATGCAATCTGTTCAGATAGATTCAAAAACAATGCCAGAGGTTTCATCAGTTCAACAATGTGTTAGTCCTTCTTGAATACCATGGATATAAACAATATCAGGCGATACGTTAAAGTCTTGTTGGAAAAACGATACAATTACAAATACTTGTTGACATAAAACTGTCTGTGTTTAGTGTATGATAATATTAGTATATGGAAGATGTGAGCGAAGTGCTTTCACTTGCCGGAGCTGGACCGTGAGATCAGTACGAAAGATCGCGTCCGCAATAACAACAAAAACAATACTAAATCGCGTCTGCAATAAACATCAATTTCAATAGCAAATAACAGCGTAGTTCATTACTAAGTCAATTCTGTCGTCCGTATTCGCCTGATTATGTATGCTCTCTATTTCTGACATATGCTATGCGATAAGCAGAAAACAAAATTGACCTTATTAGTTTAGTTTATTATATCTTTGAATATAAAGTATTACAATTTCGATCACATCTGAAGTGATCAATCTTGAAGGTCCTATGTAGTCTCTGCGAAGAGGACTGGAAAGTATCGGGACGACTATCACAAGTCAAATAAAATTATTCTTCTCTCGTCTGTGGTTCATTTTGTAGAAGCGCATTTTCATTCTGGAATATATTCGCAGATTATACGGTCGGCGTAACGGTTTCAGGTTAGATCAGGTACAGCTTGCGGTAAAGGAGAACGGGAACTATAGCCGGCGTTTGTAACGACATAAGCAAGCTCAATGGCGTTCTGTTTGTTTTGAAAGGTTGAGCAATCGCTAAATATTTTGCATTAACTGACAATAAGTGATTTGTATCGTAAAGGCTGGGGGAATCTTCAGATTTAGACGATTTAGCTCATTTTTCATTCAAAAGTTTGTTCCTGTAAGTTGCTGGACACAATCATCGATTTGTATAACTTTCAAGCCTCGATCGCCAATCATTAGGGCAGCGTTCGAGTAATAATCAGCTGTTCATAATGTTATAAACAGACGCGACTTGTGTCAGCGGACCCGAACCTTGATGTTTCATGCAAAATTGCCGTTTGACAAACGATTAATAAATGTTCCGAGTTTTATGTGCTAGTCGCTGCCGGACAGTGCCTAGGCATACCTAGCTAGGCTTCTCATTCATTCAGTTGTTCTCTTCGCTACGTTAGCGACATTTTCTCGTTATATGTAGACAAAAAAGTTACACTGCATGATGCACTTACTGCCTTTTGGCTTACCAGCCTCTTATGCCTATGTTTCGAGCACCGCTGCATGAGAAATAGTTGACTGCCATTAATTCGGCATCAGTAAGTGACTCGAAAGCGAACCAGGCAGGACAAACCTGCTCGGTACTGAATGAAAAGCAAAGTCTGCCTCGTTTGACCCCGACAGCAAGTACCGCTACGGCAACAGAGTTGCATCGGGGTTGAGGCAAATATATTTCGTCTGTCTCTCATGTCATCTCTCGTATTTCTCATGCCTTTTTGGAGCGCATTAAGATCGCGGTTACAAGCAGTCACCTCGCTTCTCTCAAATAAAGGGCTAGCGTCGCGTTGTTTAAGAACTCAGAAACTGCGTATTTTCTTACGCTTCATTCATTCTCTTTCGGGACACTTACTTACGGTATAGTTTTGCTCCTTTTATATAACCGTTTTATATCTTCATTCGATCGCATTGCATCCCATACGTGTTCGGGTAACTATCTTCTCTACTTTGGTTGAGGATCCTCATTCGTTGAATGAATCTTCTCTGCATTAAACGTTTGAAATACACACACAGGATTTTCAGATTGTTTTTTTACAAACTCAAGGAAAGTCCTATAAATACATACAAGCACAAGCAGACCTAGCCAAGTACGGATCTACGCATAAATAGGTATAAATAGGTTTTTACAACTGTCTACAATCGGTCCCAATTTGGATGAATAAAAACAAAATGAAGAAAAGAAGGAGAGAATTATTTTGCCAAGTCCACTTTAGAAACGACACTTAATGGCATTTAGATGTCGAACGGAGAAACGTATTGTTCGTGCAGGAGAAGCGCGGATACGTTGGAGCATATAATTATAATTGTAGAGATTTTAGTTTAGAATTAAACGCTGTGATAGATACACGCACATTCATCTTGTTTCGGATCATTTTTATTTATCATATTATTGTTATTTTGTGGGTTACCGTTAATTAAGAACACAGTTATGCCACGAATCTTCGTTTGTGTCGATCTTCGCTCCTAGTTCATAAAATCGAATACAATTCACTACTACGAAACGCTCGCAAATAGTTGCCCACTTGGCCAACATGTATGTCATGGTATTCTCAAAGATTGGCAGTAAATTCTACCACGACTTCCCTTTTCGTTGATCTGTTGTTATTGGACGCAATATCGTTTCTCACTGATAGTACGATCAAGCGATTTTACTAGGGCTTTGCTAATCCCATTTCTTTAGGTCTGAATAGGACATTTGTAATATTAAATAATTGCTGCAACGACTAAAGGGTACCTGCTGGTTGTTAGTGACATAGAGGTTGTTACTATTGCTTACTACTAGAGCGTAAAATAAATCAAGAATATGTGTGATCTGAATTAGTAGAACGGATCCCAATGACGGTAAGTCAAAATTAATTCTTTCACACTGGATTATTGCTCTTGCACTGGCTCGCCCCAAAACGTTCTGTTGTACACTTAACAGGCCACAGTTGACAGAAGCAGGCTGTGTTGGCCAGCCGTTCGATTATAACAAATTGAAGCAAACATTTCCGTTGCTTTTTTCAAGTACTTTAATTTATTGTAACTTTAGGGCAAGTGAACCCATTTTAGTGCAAGTCATCGCACTTCCTTTTGGAACTTTCCTGGTGAATGCAAGCGATTGCCAACAATCTTCTGACGTACTTTAAGCTGTGAAGAGAGCTATCGGGTCGACTAGTCCGCGTTTTACTAAAGGAGTGTCGTCTTTTACTTCTTATGGTCGTCCAAAGCGGTTCAGTACTTCGTTGTTATCACTTTATAAAGCGAACTCTTTCATCTATATAGAAAAGGGGCAGCTCCTTTTGGACAGGTGTGTCCTGCACCCGTCAAGGAAATGAACAACGATTTTTTATCCATGGCTGAATGCACAGCGCTAGTAAATGTCAGACAAAGATTCATGCCTACAAACAATAAAATGGTGTCCACTAACGTTTTTGAAAGTTTTGCGCGGTGTACACACGCCTTTAGAAAATGCTGGAAGAGAGTCGATAGACTTACTAAGGGGATCATGAATAATAAGAACAGACCTCTGCGCAACAGATTTGCTAGAGTCTTGTAGGTAGAAGGTAAGTCAGACCTGCGATTCTACCTAATTAAGGTTCGCGCTGATACGAGAAAAACAAATTTCAAAAAATGTTTACTTGTTTTGGATACGTCGCGATCATCTGTATACAAACCTCACTTTGGTCCGAATTAAATTGCACTTTCTGTCGTTGCATTTTTCAATGTCTTGCTGCGGCCATTATTTCGTCAGACCAAGGAACTCACGAAGTCCGCATGATCGAAGCTGTCCAAGCCCGACCAAGTGCAAAACTTCCTCTAAGTAAAAAAGGCGCAAGTTTCATTTAAGCCAGCAATGTACCTTCAAGTCCTAACTCTGTGCAGTGCCGTAAACGAGGTTGAGTGCAATTTCACACTCGTTGTATAGAAGCACTGCTGGCCTTTCTTAGCCCTAAAATTTTGATGAAATCAAATATTCATAAATACATACTATTCATGTACATTTCTCGTTCCGTTTTAGAATGATTCAATCACGAAGGTATCATATAGTTATTAGCACACTGACAATATTTGGTGTGACGCTTCTATTACGTTAAACACTAGGAATATTATGGTAGTCAACGTATTACATATAATGATATTGGCTTTGCTGCTACCGCAAGCAAGTCCCCTCCCTCTGCAAGTCCAATAACCAGTTTTGAATAGAAACAAAAATGTGTGTGACAATATAAAATAGAAGTATGGGATATGTAGTAGATAGTGAGTTTTAAAACTCAAAGTGAATTCTTGAGATTTTGGTAGTGCTCAATAAACGAAGGATACTTTCCACGTGATTCCGACACTTATTTAACCGCCAAAATTCAAAAAGGACACTGACGTAGAAGATATCATATCGGAAACTATATTACCAAAAGAAAAAATCTGCCTCAAATCAGAAAGCGAACCCATGTGTACGTGGTAAAAAAAAAAAATGCTATATTTCCCCGGCTTCCCTATTTAGATATTAATTTTTAATTTCTCGCGATAAAAAGAAACCTCATGCCTTATGAACTTGTTAGATAAAATGCTTCATTTACAAAGTTCTATAAGAGCCCACTCTCTGCCTCCTGGATTAACCTCAAATTTGGAAATATTCTGTATATCTCGTGCTATATCAATTATTATAACATAAATACATGAATAAATTCGCGTCTTTGGCTACATAAAGAAGTGAATAGTTGTGAAACATTTATTTCTGCCAACTGATAAAAAGCTAAGCCAGTCCGCTTCAATATCGAAGGTTGTTAGAAAAAATAACTGAAGAATACACAAATGAAACAGGAGCATATTTTTTCAGCCTTCGAAAGTATTTATTTATCTCGCGCTTATTTTTATTAATATTATGGCCTGTCATTATTACACATTCAATAAATAAAGCCGAAATTTTGAAGCAGCACTGCGAAATGCATAATTATTATTACAGTTATTGTTATATGATAATAATAATGGTAAAGGTAATCATCGTCATATATGATCGTCTTCTCCGATATCTTCATCATCACTTAGCTAGTGGCGGTCATTATCCTTTCTTTTAATTATTACTACAAACATCAATTGGAAGAATGTTCGGGTCGATTGTCGTTCGTGTCAGCGCATGAAATCTATATCGCCGTCTATTCAACTATTGCGTATGGCTGTTATTGATTGCATGGGGAAATTTCTGGGCGTCCTCTGCTTACCTCACAACCATCTTTGCCGCTAGTGGGAAATTCTGCGCAAGCCATGTACGTGGTTTTGGTGTATCGACACTACAGGCGTTTGCCCTTGCCCTGCCCCGTTCGACTACGTGTTTTCACCTGTCCTACACATTTTTTTTGGGCAAGTGCCAATTTTGACGAGACACCTCCGCTAAGCTTTCACTTTGGCCTACCTGCCTTTGTCCGTCCCTTTCCTGCTCCTTCTTGTCTCTTTTTGCTCCCGCTGTGGATAACGCGTTTTTTTTGGACATTTTCGGGTAACAATCGATAAATATCTCTGAAACAACCGGATCTTGGCAATACTATACATATGCATAGGTTGAAGTGTGAGTCACATCTCTATGCGCAGGTATGCATGCCTAGCCCGGCTTATAATAGTAGAACCTGACCTACCAGCAACCGACTACCAACTGGAAGCGGCTCAAAAAACAGTGAAATACAAACAAAAGGGCAAACAAGTGTCACCATTGGCAGCAACCATTTTTTTTTGTCTACGTGTCGACAATTTGTTCCATATCATTTTTCGTCTTCGTTACTATCCTTTCCGCTATTATGGGGCATCGCTCGCGATTGCCATCATCAGCTTGGGTATTGCTTTTCGTCGTTTGCAGAAGAAAGCCGAAACATTAACAGTCAGAGTAAGTTCCCTCAACAAAGTTTCGTACACACTCTCTTAACTCGTTCAGTGTTTATTTTTTCGCCGTTCTGTTTCGCGTCATGTTTCCTAACCATAGAATATCTGTGCTTTAATTTACACAGATGCAGCTGTCTTTTATTATTATTGTTGTTGTGTTTGTTACTGTTGCCGCTCTTGTTCTGTTATCCAACTCGTGTATATATATATATATATATATGTATATTTTTTTGTGTATGTTTATGTATATATTATTGTGCACGCATCATCAGTTTGCCACAAATATCGTATCCTATTGTAGTTGCACGATTGCGGTGTCCCACAGCGAGATTTTTAATAATTACGAGGAGTACTAGTGGACGTGGCATTACCATCTGATCACCTGCGGCTAAGTATCATGTCATACGTGGAGTTCTGTTAAATGAGGATGCAAGTACAGAAGGCCCGGGCATAAAGGCATAGACGAGTCTTTGTCAAATCGATGGCAAAGCGCGCGGTTAGGAAGGATTACATGAGAGAAATAAAGCTAGATAGATAACGATAACAGCGGTAACAGAAGAAAAAACAATCAACATCCCACAAATACGGCGTATCGCGGCGACATGGGTTAGACGACGCATAGACAGTGGTCGACTACAAATGCCATATTACTCAGTGACCACTTCCACGCTGCTATGAAACTCCCTTAAGAAGAAGTTTATGTAAAGGGCCCGGCAATTTGGTTTCCGAAGAAGAGGACGCCCTTTCGTTGAAAATATCATGGTTGCTGCCTTGTTCCGCATTTTTTTTATATTTCGTGCTTTTCATTATTGTTGCCAACTATGAAATGATTACCATTGTTTACTATTATTACGTTTCGACGTTCAAAATCGTGTCGAGGAACTCATGATGCTCATACCTGATAGAGTTTCTGTACGTCTCAATTTAGGTGTGCCTGTATACTGTTTTTCTTCTTTACGTATGACCTTGCTAAATAAGACAAACGCTTGCTTTTTACCTTTTGTATTCTCCTCTCTCTTGCTCTGTCCTTCTAAGGTTACCCATTTCGCCTACATCATACTCTTACGGTGTCACAAGCTTCGAACTTAACGAATCCTTCTACAGTTTCAGTGGGTAATGTATGTTTTGTAGTCCCTTGGTACACTTCATATGAGAAAGCGAGACCGTTACGGTGTACTTTATCGTATGCATCATTGTCGACGTCGTCTTTGATTAGGCACTGCCTGGTTGCTGGGTGACTCCATCGGTCGAATCGCGGCCAGTGTTCGCTTCCATCGACGCCAACGTCCCCCAGTGCCGATGGCTGTTGACACAACCCTGTCAATTTAGCATACCCGAAATAGTAAAGCGTGGATCACGCCTGTCACAATATTCCGCTGGACTGCTTTGTTAACAGACGATAGAAGACCGAGGTTTTCGCAGCGAGGGCCGACGGTGACAGATGGACTCGGCCTTGGCACGATGTGGATTCGACGAGGTCGTTAAGCTGATCGGGTTACTGATGTTCGTCTGCTGCATTGCTTTTGCAGTTTTCGTTTTACATTTATGCTCTTTTTTGAAATGATTTTTTATCCGCTATCGTTTCAGTTAGCTCACTTCAACATAAATAATAAATCATCATCATCATCATCTTTGTCTGCTACGCGGTAGTGGCATTTCGTCGCTTTGTTGTACTACGTTGTTGTAATTTAGATTGATGCTTTGTTTGCTATTTGTTCTTGTCGTTGCTTTTCTTTGTTAGGCCAAACCGGCACCGTGTAGTGGAACTCCTCATTTTGTGACGCGATATTGTGTTATCGCTTTTTGTATGAGTATCTTCTATATGTTTGCGCCAACTTCAGTTCCTTTCGTAGCTCATGATTATTCTTTCCTAAGGCTTCTACATTTGCCATTTCTGTTGCTTGTTGTTTTTGTCACCTTTATACTGTAATGTATTCTTGAGTTGATGTAATGACGAGGGCCTGAGGTTCACTATTACTTCATAACTTAATTGTTCGCACACGCAGTTCAATCACAACATTCGTGAGACTGACTGCCACTGCTCCGCTTGGAGTCGTGTGTAAAAGCCTCATCAGAGTCGCATGATACTGGCGAGTGGTCCCGCCCACTGGTACCCGTTGGGGTAGGTAAGTGTATGGAAATTCGCTTGTGAGAGTGGTAGATAGCGACTTCACTCATAATAATGTTGTGGTGAGGTCATAAAAGCATTGCTTCGGTCGTCGTTATTTTCGAAGTAGTGACAGTTCGCGTTTCCGTGGTTAGATGTAGTCACGCAATATAGGTTTAGTCGTTGGCTGATGTGTGTTTGTGTCTGGCGTAACAGAATGAGTGGAGGAGATTTACATGAGTTTCTGTTTGGCGCAGTCAGGGCAGAGGATGTCACTTTCATCGGTGATAAAACCCTTGCCGACGAGCGAGCAGCGGCACATAGCACAGATGAAGCACTCATTATGCCAATTGCGATCCTCGAAGGAAATGAAACGAGTGCCACCAATTCCTGTTGAAAACAATGAAAATTCACAATTATAGGAGTGAAAATCGTTGGCAAATCAAGCGTACTGGCGCTTAGTAGACGAGGACTAGTAAAAAAAAAAAAAAAAAAAAAAAAAAAACATAAACAAGATGTGAATTAGAGACGTTTGCCTACTACTCGAACGGTAAATTATGCTCATGATCATTCCTAGGTATTTGGGTTAAACTCCAATGAGGGTAACGACTGTTGAGTCGATCTTTTAGCATCGTGGACCAGCCATTTTGTCAGGAGTGACTTTTGCTCGTAAAGAAAAGTGACGAATAAACCATTTACTTTCCTATAGAGTAACCAGTAGGTGTCTTTATTCTATGGATACAAAAACGTATAAATGGTGCTATTTAGTTTTCTGGCGTCCTTTTTCTTTGTACGGTACTCACCGGTGATGGGCCTCGTGCAGGATGTACAGCGTTTAGCAAACAGTTCTCCAAAACAATCGGCGCAGTAAGGTTTCTCGTCGCGCGAGGTAAACCTCTGGCCAGCCAGACAGGTGTTGCAGTTCGAGCAGCAGAAACACTCACGGTGCCATGGCTCGTTACGATACGTTACACCACCAGACTGAATGATTTGATTGCATTTGATGCACCTAAATATAAATCGGGCGAAAAAGACAGACAAGTTAGAGAAAATGTCGATATAATCGATTTTGCTGATAGGTCGAGGAGAGCACTGGGCCTGTATTGATATCAGAAAAACGATATTTTTGGAAATGCTTTATTGATATATTGTTTGCCTGAGTATACTCCTGCTACTTTTTGTCTTGCTGCTTACTTTAACAGCGACATATATATATATATATATATATATATATGAAAATAAATAACTTTAATTATTGAATATTTATATACCTGGTGGCAAATTTCTCCTCATAACATTGTGTGCAGTAGATGTCATTGTCGCGTGGGATAAAGGAGCGAGTCCCAATTGGATTTTTGCAGACGACGCAGCAGAAGCACTTCTCATGCCACTGATGGCCCTTATACTCCATCTTCTTCGTACCTGTACAATTAAACAACCCAAGGCACGCGTGAAGACACATATATACATGTATATGTTGGTTATCGTCGTGAATATAAGTTTAGCTAAGCTGCTTTTATAAGTAGCAGACCCAAACCCAACCATTCAGTTGGTCCACTTACTCAAGCTCTGGGCGTCATTAATTTGTTAGCCAGTTTTTAGTTGCTTATCAGTATACCATCTGCCTCCTGTGTAATGAAAACAATCTACAGGTATCATTTCTACGCAATAACAGTAGTGACTTTTACACTGCAATCCTATATATATATATATCTCGGGTATAAGCTCAATCAGCATCTAATTTAATAGTGGTACCATATCCAGTCCCTGGAGGAATGGCGTCATTTCGCTGTTGGAAGACTGCCAAACGGGCCCGACCCAGGCACAAGTTAACAAATGCAGAAGCAACAGCAACCTGATACGAGAGCGAACTTTATATGTGAACCCCCTGGGGGGCGTATAAAGACTTCGTAAACCAAGCAACACGGCTGCGTGTCAGTGAGTTAGGAGTTGTGGGAACGACGTGTCACAATATTGGGAACTGACTGACGTGTCCCGCCCTTCTATATTTTTGCTACTAGATAGCATGTGATCTAATAGAGGTGGATTTGATGAAACTTTCGGGGACTAAATGAGTGGCTGCGCTTAAGTAATTTAGAGACAGGATATATCAATTGAAAAGTAAGCTTTATATATGGGATTTTTAAATCGACGAAATTCGTCGAGTAGCAGACAGTAGGTGACTTTGCACTTCCCAATTGATGTTTGGTATACAAATAGCTATAAGAGAACTTGCATACGCTGTCTCATTTCTAAAAAAATGACTACTAGCGGTCAATTAATTATAATTTATATAAATCCAAAAGTTTTTAATTGATTTTCAGTGTTGAAGTCATTGTCGTTTTAGATTTGCCAGCAGATTTGCACACAGACGAAAAAAAAAAAGCGCAATCTACAAATAAAGCTCTTTATTATGAGCCTTTTTTTCCATTTCAACGATTAAAATTCATTAAGAGCAAAACGATCAAACTAAGAGCATCAGAATATAATCTAATTATGAGCGAAATCGATATGGCGGTTTGTAACCGAGAAAGCAACACAAAAAAAAAGAAACTGGGCGTAGATTATATTGACAACAACAAACATGGAAATACATTAAAGACCGAACAAACGCTATAGATAGTTACAACGATGACGATTATTATTATCGTCACCATCAGGCGCCTCTATACACACTGGCAAAAACAGCGCCCGTGTGAAAAGCTCCGTTCGGTCTCCAATGGTATCGGACCGCATTACCAGACGTCAGCCACAGGTGCATTGGGCATCGATCATTCGGGTTGACAGACCCATGTCAAAAAGCGTCAACAGGCCCGTCTGCGCACGACTTCATGACCAGTTGATATATAGTAAGTGCAGCAGATTTTTAACTGTCATGCATCTTTTTACCCTTGCACGTTTCCCTTCTCTGCGTATTTGATACGTGACGCTGCTGCAATTACCGCTTCGGTGTCATTGACTCATCTGAGGATATGTAGTATATATAACGTAAAACCGAAACCAAGCAGATGAGCGACGGGCAATAATGCTATGACAAGGCGTGCCTCATTTTGACCGTAGTACTAGCCTACGTTGGCTGCTCATGATACGTCCAGTAAAACGCCTCACTCAACGTGACGTAGTCGACGTAACGGAGCTTGGCTCTAGACGAGCAGAATGAGATAGCAATAGTAACAGTAAAAACAATAGTCACATTGACCAAATAATAATTATAACGTCATCAAAACAATGACACTAAAACGCTAGTATAAACAATACAATACAATACACATATCAGCTAGTCTGACGCTAGCAGACAAATCCACACAGCTTCACCCCACAGAAAAACACTACAGCCCAGAACGAAAAAAAGCAACGATCGAGCCCCGAGAAGGAAATCGTTACAGGTATGTGAGTGTAGATAGGTAGGTTCTGTTAGGACCAACTACAAAAGTCAAGAAACGGTGAAAAGAGGCGCTTTGAGAGGAAATCTTAATCGGGGAAAAGGAGAGGAAGAAAAGCCGTCAGCGAGCTATCGCATTATATATACGAACAAAAGACACAGATGAGAGTTTAAAAAAGTGACGTTGGATCGTCGGGCGTTCGATAGATGGAACCCAAAAAAAGAAGGTGCGTGCACGGGGCAAAGCGAAAGAGGCGCTTAATGATCGGTTTAATTTTTTCGAACTTTTCCTACTAAGGGAAAATTGCTGGTTTGGCTAAAATTCTGTTGGTTCCTGCCTATCCAACTGAATAGCAGATATCATCCGCGTGAGTGTGTGTGGAGGCAAGCATCGAGGTAGATATGTGGTAAAGCGGCTTTATAATGGCGAAATCAGAATGATAGCAGTTTGTAGGAGGGAGCACTGAATTGATGTGCTGGATCGTTTTTGCTTTTATAAATTTAGGCTGGTTTAGTTAACTAGGTCTGATGTTCGCCAAACGAAGAAAAATCGTAAGAGCTACTAGTTTATAGATGTCGCGATGGAAAACAAACATGTAAAACATTACAAATATTTGGTATGTAGTGAGCACTTTTGTATTTATATAGAGGTGTTGTTCGATGGATCCACTGATATCCACTCGAGCCGATTGTCCGTGAGTTAAGCACGGTTGCACATATAACTGCCAAAGTCCGACTTTTACAGGGACGCTATCTGAATAAATTTATTCGAGAATCGTATAAAAACAATCCATGAAAAGTCAGGAAAACCCTTTTGTATCGTCGTTATAAACATTCTGACAACACAACGATTCGCTCCTATTTGGGTAGCTACTGTCAACATTAAGTTCCTTTGTTCGGGCTGTAGCACACACACAAAACTGGGTCAGCCCGAACGGATGAATCGAGAGCTGGTGACATCCGCTTTTCGTTGACAGTCCCCTATCGTGTATTCAAAGAACGACTATAGGCTACGCAGAATGAAGCACATCGTCAACTGGTTTACGTAGATTTTTCTTGTCCCGATCGATACGATGTATTCATTGTCTCGCGATCAAGTCTGCTGGTTCCTGGACCTGGCATCATGGTTTGAAATAATCAAAAATAACTTACAGCATCTTAATGCTGTGCAATGATGAAGTGACATTACTGAGTGATAGAAATGCTTCAAGAGCTATCAAGGGGCATAACGTGTGCACAACTAACATGTCATTAAGGCTCATTCGCAAGGTTTGCGTCACGCTAATTGGCCTATCAGTCAGTGGTTATTGGGTGCTGTTGCAAGTGCCATTAAATCGGACGTATTTAATGTACTACAGTTTATTCGTATTAGAAATGAGTTTCGATTTATAGAAGGTGTTTTCCTGTTCTACAGTTCGTGTTTATCAAGCCGATGCAGTGCTTTATACGGGTAGGGCACCCGGTTGAAGGACACCGGAAGTCACTGATCCGATGCGCGCCAGTAACTCACAAGTACTATACAACTTAAGTGAATGAAAAATAGTTATCATCATTAGGCTCGTCAACTCCAGATTTTACGGCTGATTCCTTTCTGTTGTTTTTTCTTCCGAAGTTACATACGAATCTGCGGGTATCGCCATCATTATAAAAACGCTTTGTGAATAGGTCTCCGCAAAAGCAAAGTGATATTTTAAAATGTTGGCATTGTCTAAATTAATTTCTAGTTATCGCTGATATCCAACATAAAATATACAGATTAGCTATTTGTTTGACAAAATTTGTCCAGCACTAGACGACATAAGTACTATCATTTATCTTTAGCTGTTTCCCGATTAGATTTACGTCTCTAGCGCTATTCGGGCCACTCAGAACGCAATTACATACAAAGTATTTCGCGAACATGTGCTGTCCTCTAATTCGAGTCAGCACTGACCTTGATAATGAAACTTCGCGCCCACATCCATACACACGCCTGAACGCAGCGTTGTCCTGCATGCAAACAGTAAAATGACAAAAGCGACTTTAGGGTCGAAGATCCCAAGGCCTCACTCCAAGGCCGATATGATAAAGGTCGGGCTAGTGACGGCCTTGGTACCTTTAAATCGATTACGGCTATGACAGCACAACAACATACAGCACTCAAGTCTCTCATGGGGACATCAGGCCGTTTCAGCTGCCGTCAGCGGCTGCTGCGCCAAAGCTGGCACAAGTTTATCATGGCAACAACTTCACGACGCTGATGACACTAGAATATAACCCTGCCCCCGTAAACTCTAGAGGTCAATGAGGCTAGACAGAAAGAAGGGCGGGCTACATGGCGGCTAAACTGTGTAACTTCAGCGGGGGAGCCCTGACGTAAACTGTGTCTGCATATCGTACGTTGCGGCCCTTGAGAATGATCTCATCTGAAGTGGTCATCGGGGCCGAACCAGTGACTGAAGGTTTTGGCAATGAAAACGCTAATCGGTAGGAAAAGGCTTAGCGTATATCAGCTGGAACCACCCTCGGAGCGGAAAGAACTGGTGAATTTGTTCGTTTATTATAGATAAACACATTTGTAGAGCGAGCTAAGACAATCAGATCATCTCAGAAAAAAGTTGCTACTTCTCAGAATGTAGCTCAGCTTAGACAGCTAGAATGTCTCAGCTAATGTAGCATAGCTGCTTTTACATTTGTCTTGTCTCCCCGTAGTACATGTGCGGCCAATAGCTGGATCTAATAGTAACTTGAAATACAGATTCATCAGTAATGAATTAGCCTCTATTGAGCGCATCGCCGTTGTTTGGGAGAGGAACAACACTTCCCGAAGTAATGGGGACCTCAACAAAAACCGATTCTATAGATGGCATACTCCACTCCATATTTTTTTAGCGCTACTGCTGTTGCCGTATTACTTTTCTTCAGAACTAATTTTAACTCTAGCCAGAGCACCATTGTATAGTTAATTCACTACAAGTGCTATCGCCTTCGTCCACGCACAAGCCTGACCTCTAAAAGTTCAGAAGAACCTTCAAGCAACTGTTGTTGACAGAGGCTCTATCCTTTTATCTGGGAGGCGCAGACACAGGCTTTTTCAGGTAGTTTTTCGTACAATCAAAAGCTTGCTGTCATTTGGACTTATTTTGAACAAATCAATAAAGTCATAACATCCAGTAATGGCCTGAAATAGCAGCAGCTGTTTCTGCTTTAACTAAGGGCAAAGCACTGTGCTTTGCGTAGTACACTATGTATAAATCAATATCACTGTCGAATGTTACGTCAACATAACTTATCAACATAGTTTTTTTTTCTCAAAGAATCAATACGGGGTTCAAATTCTATGGCACGAAAGTCGTTGGTACCGCTAGTGTGGTTCGACTGTATCGTAAGCGCCGTTTTGTTTCGATTCAATGATAACGCATCAGCGCCATGCTGATATTCCAATTCAAGCAGAAATACGTAGCCCATATCAGAATGAATTGATGTTCACGTCATAATTCTTGGTTGACACTTCAGTTTACACCGAGCCTTTATTGCGAAGTAAAGTCGCTACCTTAGAAAAATAGGACAATGTCTAAGTAGTAGTTAAATCTTGGTACAATCGAGCCATCAATATCTCCACCATTGAATTTCTTTACAAGTGTTCTTTTTCTAGAACGCAGTATTAGTGTCATGTATTTAGGGTCCCCTGTGCATCGTTGGCAAGCGCTAGAGATTACACTTACCTCGCACCTTCTTGGCAAAGTCGATTTTGCTAGTATCGAAAAAAACGATATCTGGGCAACCTTGATTAGGGAGCACTACAGATGGTCGGATTTGTTATGAGCAGCAGGATGTCCGATCGTGCGATCTGAGAAAAACGTCAGCCAATACTTTCGTAACTCCCCTCAGTGAATCGAAAATAAGACCCAATTTGACGCTTGGGAGTGATCGGAGCGCGTGTATTGGCTTTCACTCAGATTAGAGGACGACAATGGTGAATTTTTGAAATGGGAGCGAGCTTAGTAAAAAAGCGACAAGCCTATACATGTATGTATATATATATATATATATATATATTGGTGACAATGCTTATACAGCCGGGCGTACCAATGTGTCGTAAACGAAGCCATATCGCTTGTCAGGTGATACTATCTGCACGTAACAGGGTAAAACGAAACGTACAGCACGTCTATTTATGCAATAATGAATGTGAATGTAGGTAATTTTCATCGATTTCATATATCCATATACATTATGGCCTTATGATATTAACGACAGGCGCAGAATTATAAGCTGCCTATACGGATTGGCAACATGTGAGGACGTAACACGTCACGTTGTCAGATGGATGAATGCAATCGGTCATACCCAGATATCAGACGAACACGCTTCTGCCAGATGCAGATCATTTAGACATGTCTAAAATCGAGCATAAAATGATACGGGAGGGAGTGAGTGTTGCCTTTAATCAAAATGTCCCGTATAAGCTACGTTTCCACTAATTTCTTGTAATACCAGTAAGGGTCGCCGAACAATAGCCATCGCGTCGCGGTGATGGCTTTGACAATTGAACTTCTGGCTAAATTCTTTTTGACCCCGCTAACGACATGCTTTACAATGATTGACTAAATAAATATATTAATAAAGGCTTGAGGATATTGGCTCGATTACTTCTTCGACTGATATTTGAAGGGCCAAAGGCCAGTTTAGGTAGCTGAGGCTAGGACTTCATGGACGCGACCTATAGCTTATTAGGTTTTAATTAGTTCTTTTTAACGATATGCGTCTGCTACTGTATTAATTTAACCGCTTTTGATACACGTAAGTACATATATTTGCCGTATATTTGACCTGAAAGAGACTATATAACGTTTTACTATGCGCATAGGGCTCAGTTTTGTTCTTCTTTCTTGAACAGAACGAGCTATTCTTAGATGCTTAGCGGTCGACAGATATGGCCCTCCTAGGTTTGTTGACCGCAGTAAGAGCAAATATTCTTATAAAGCAGCTTTTTACACCAGTCAAAATGTTGGATTTAGTGTAAACAGTCGAAAATCTAACTCCACAGACGAAACTATCCACCTTTTGTTGGCCCAGCGGGGTAACGCTGATCTCTAGTACATTATAATATATTTTACAAGCGTGATTGTCGATCCAAGCATTAGACTGCATGTGTAAACCGTGTCGTTTCCCAATTCCCTCACCCCAATAGGTGTCGCTCTCCCCAACAGACCTGCAACAATCAAAGAACCTTCCGCTTCGTGCACAATAAGCTTCGAAACTTTAAACCAACCACGATGCCCTCAGCGGGATCGGGACATTGAATCGATGGCCGCAGGGGCTATAACCATCATCCATTAGTCAATCACAGTCGGAGCCCGTCAGTTTTTGACTACTCCGGTCTTCCAATAGCAGTGTGCAAAAGACGTTCCGAAAATTCGCGATCCTCGCGGCACTAAAGAATATCCATTCCTTAATTTCTCTATGTTTTGAATTCTACGCCCGGGATCACCGTTAGGCATGCCTCAGACGCACGGCTGGCCCTCAGCACGAAACGAACCGTGTGCCTATGCCAGGATCTGTTCCTTAGCTTAGCGGACATCACTGAGTCAATGATCTGACTGACCAATGATTAAGTGACCTCGGACCTCGTCTCCGCACAGAATCAGCAGACGATAATCCCTCGATACCGATAGCACTACTGCCAGTTGTGGATATAGTAAAACTTCTTGTCGTTTATATTTTCATCATCATCATTTTCCCCAGTTTTTCCCGACGGAACCTGAGGGTTGTCCATCAACTGTCTATCCACCGCCATCGTTGGCGTTGTCGAGGAAAAGGCTTCGAAACTCGAAACTGAGACCATCAATCTTGTTTGTCTTGCGTCTTTATCTTTTTTTTTTTTTTTTTGTACATTAGTTACAAAGAAATTTCACGACATGTAAAATGAAACCATGACAAATGGAAGGGTGCGAGGAAAGAAGATAGGGGGCCATATATAGGCGTAGCTGGTCGCATCAGATGCCTTGACTTGAGGCACCCTAAAGAGTTACTAGCATAGTTTATGGAAATTTTCAAAGGCGTTTTTTGCATGCCCGTTGTGCTTATTTTTTCTCTTTTCTAATGCCGATTTATGAGAATGCCGTTTAGCCAACGAAGGTAATTTCTTAGCTTTGATGATTTCTGTTGATTTCTCGCTGACCACTACGATGTCTTTGACGGGGCTATTGCTCAAGTCGACAGTAAAACAGATATATGGAATTAATGTCTATCGCGTTTTTTTATTGTAGTTAGAACATAAGAAGTGGAAAAGTGTAGGCCCAGTTCTGTGCTCTAGATGCGCTTAGAATGCCGGATGTCTAGTGAATAGAGAGACTCCGCGGTGAAACAAAGAAAAAAAAAACTGAAACAAGTTCATAGAAAAGATATAATGTGATATCAGCGATATAATTCGAGTGCGCTAGTTCTAAATTGCTTAATCTCGTTACCATTTATATGCCTTAGATAATTATAGAATTGTTAACCATAACCTTCTTTAAGTGACCATTCTAAATAAATTGCTGCATTGGATCACACTCTAAAGGTCCTATTCTGTTTGTAATCCAACAGAATCATAATAAATGTAACCTTTTACCGTGTCATTAACTGAGCTAGGTGAACGTGCGACCCACTGCAACATTCTAAGTGACTGTATGATAAGATCTTCATTCAAATACTTTAGTTTATTTAGGGTCGGCACAAACTAACGTTGATAACTACTGGTTGCTTTCTTAGACGTTACTAATAGAGTCTTTGGAGTGCGACCCCAATTTACGAATCTATACTATAACAACACAGTTTGGATGTGATTAGATAGTCTGGTAAATAGGCCTCCAACGAATACTTTGCCAAAGACATCTCGCTTCAGATCTCTTCGTCCGTGTTCTGATATGTGTCTGACATATGAGCATAAAGTATATTGCATAACCAATACTATGCAAAGGTCACCTCTGCAACACCGCCCGCATTCAGAGTTTGTATTTAGGCTCTAGGTTACTCGTACTGCGGGTAGATTTCAAGGACTAGGCCGTCTAGACTGGACCGGATTGGATTGGTCATAGCGTTGGTACCATTGAAGTTTGCGATGTCGGCGGATAGTAAGGCCAGCGCTATCATGCGCTGCCAACGGAATACAAGCGCTTAACTTTAGGCAGAATGGGGGCTGCTCATGGCGCACACGTATTCGGGTAATAGTAGATCACTATGTAAAGTGGCGCTCTGTGTAGCAAAACAGGTGAAGCAGTGCTTCGAGACGCCATTTTTGCCACCAACCGTGTGTAAGTGGAAAATGACAGCAGCAGGTGGTCATTGGGCATTGAACAGTAACTGATAGGATGTACGTTTAGAAAGAGAAATGTCTTTTCTTGGTAGACTGTTTCCCTAGCAGTACCCTAACGGTGGCAAACGGGCGCTTGCCACCGTTGGGGTGCTGCTACGTGAATACAATTAATCCTTTCAAAGAAATAAGGACAACCAAACTAGGGTAATATAGGCATATGATAAGGCAGTGCATAATAGAACATTTCAATTTCCCTTTTTCCAACGGATATAAAGTCAACGAATGTTAGGAGAAAAGAGAGTAGGCTCAAGCATTGGCGCTAGTATAAACACATAAGGCAGTCGCATGAAAAGGCTCTTTCGCACTTCAACAATATAACAACAAATAACTCTGTAACATCGTTCTGGGATCTGCGATGAGTACTGCGCTGTCTTGGGTCATTTATGTATATAAATCCACCTTTGATTGCTGTTGTTAGATAAAACACTAGCGCCAATGTTTGATATTGAGACACTCCGTGGACACTACAACTTTCAAGCTCGCTTTTATCAAACGTAATAATGCAATTATTATCCATTGTTATTCTCTATGTAATCATGTCGCATACGGCCAACGTCCAAGCGTGTTAGACTCAGTTTCTATTCGTGCGTTCAGGCAATGTCCCTATCGCCTGGGAGGGCCGCCCTAATTTAGGCTTTTTTTTTTTTATTGTTACAGTTAATTTTGCTTCGATCGATCCAGCTAATTTTGCTGGCTAGCTGCCTTCTGATAACGTGTCCTTTCTGCTCTCTCGTAACCTCAATAGTTCTCACGTCAGACAGCTATAACCTCAACCCAGACATTTTGCTGCTATGGTCAAAACGTCGTTAATAATAATAAGGACGCCATTTATATACGAATTGCTCTTTGCTTTGCATACCAGCCTTATTTGTTTCTGCCGATTGGTTCAAATAGTACCGGATTGTCAGCTTTCCTGTAAGTGAAAACATTTTCCGGAGATCTTCCTATGTTATCCCTAATGGGATATGTGACAAAAAATGTTGACGCGTTACTCCTGTTTAATACATGTTCTCCCTTCCTATATTGGCTTTGGACGGGGGATGACAGTTCCCAAAAGTCTACATGTTCACTGTTTACCGGAATCGCGGACATTGCTGGTAGTATGAGATCCCTGTTCACCTGGGACGTGGTCCTACTTATCGTTATATTAACACTTATCGTGCAAGCGGCAAGAGTTCGCGAGGCAGCAAAAACGTATGATTTTAACAACGTGGCCTAAGTAACGGCCGAATATCATTTTGCCACTGCTGAAGCAAGCATTTGTCTGCAGTAACAAGTTGGGAATACGGACGCAAAACGTAAAAGCAGCGAGCGCGTCAAGTCGAATGGATGTGGTGCGTTGTCTGGCTCAACTGCTTTCGTGGGGCTTCCGGGGGTACTGAACCACGAGTGGTACAAATGTTCCGTCGAACTGGTCGAAGAAATGGTCTAGAATCGTGTATCCGTCGAGCCAGCCACTGATACAGGGTGCACAGGTGGGTTAGACAAGATAAAAGATTTGAAGGGGCTGAATTATAAACGTAATAGTACGAAAGCGGGATCATCCTTAAGGCCCGACATTTGGCATGATGAATAATACACTACTAAAAAAACTTGGTCTATATGAAACTGCTAAATGTACATCTAGAGATAATTTGGTAAGGAGCGAGTAGAACGGGCGTTAGATTTGAACTAGGATTTGTACGTGACTCGGAGCGTATGGAGGCTGTATGCTTACTCATGCCCAATATTAAATATATCATCTGTTAACTGAGTCTTGAAAATTGCATATTCATAGGTCAGAACTGATATCTGGTTCATAGCCCGTCGATGTGGATCATCTTCCCAGCGGTCTGTCAGAGGCGTCTAAAATTCTGATTATGCTTTTCATAGGGCTGTAGTAGATAAGTTCGTTTCAATAACGAGAGTGAATGGATCATGATGACTTTTTTCGGAACACGAGCGAACGTTCCGCTACGACACCTGATCCGCATCACTACTCACGAAGAGTTACTGACCTGCTTAAGCAAACGCCGCCTAGACGCCGCTTAATCAGGGGTACGTTGGACACTTTGTTTCCTCCCGGCTTCCTGAACAGGTCAGAGTAGCGGCATCACGGATACAAGCACATCAAAATAGCCTTCCAATAGTTCCCGGAAGGTATGGATAAAGGGGCGTTACAAGTAACCAATAGACTTGAAAATCATTTCAGAAACATAGTTCCTCTCGTTGATTGCAGTTACTAAGCAGCAGTTGAATCGTTTGTACGGAACTGTCTGACATAAATGTCAATTCAACGAGCATCTAAGAAAAAAAAAAAAAAAAACTTTGCTTAAGTTGCGAACGGCTGAAATACCGCACCCCTCACATGTATTTTTATTATATATTGAATTCCGCAATTAGTACAAGCTCTTGAATGTAGCAAACGACTCGATCGGGATATAATATAATTTTATCATCTTCACAGCCATTTACAAATAGGCTGTTGTTTCGATAAGACAACATTTTTCTGAACGGTTAGTTTCTGTATGGAACACACTGATCCATAATACATGTCCTAATTTCTGATTGCTAACCGATTTAATATGACTGTCTATCGTTGTTTTGCGGATCTGAAATCGAACACGTTGGATCAGTCTAATTCAAAAAAAAAAAGAAAAAGAAAAACCTTTAATTAGTGAGAGGAAACTTGGCATAATAAACGATCTATCAGCTGCGAATTAACAATCTCGGCCTAACATCTCGTAGTCCAGCGTCCTGAGAAGTTGATTTAGTTTGATAGAGGATAAACAGCCAGCGTAGTAGCAGTGATGGGGGTAATAGATATTCAAGGCGCTTTAAATAGTTATCAAAATTGAAATGTAATTAACAGCTTGGCCTTATCTAGGACGGCAAAACGTATTACTTTAGAGAACTATTACTTATTAGCTGGACGTATCTCGACAGCGATAATGCATTACGCTACATTAATAACTTACACTATTTTAGATAGATTCATTTGTGTACACAACAATTGCAGTGGTTACGTAACTTTATAGTGAATTTGATAAGTGGTTAAGTCAGCGTCGCGTCGGGAAAAGCCAAGCAGCCCGAAGAAACAATTCTTCATGAAGATAGTTACCTTCTTCTGATATGAAGCTTGTGAATTGAATAAACTAGTAGATCAAATTTTCTTACCTCATTACAAATGCTGATCTCTTTAAATAAGACTTACCTTCGCTTGCTTTTGCTGCCAACATGAAGAAATCAAAATCTGTGCTTACAGCAGCTTCTACTATGGGTAATCAAGTAATATCTTGTCGTGCTTGGCCTAAATAAGAACTCTCACATTGCATCGATTCTCAGGTTGAATCTCACTACAGAGAATCACGCCCCTGTTCATTGTCCGGCTCCTTTTTTTTCACATTATAACGCCTGTGGTTATAATTTTTACGGTAAGATGAATCTTGTCAGGCTCATCGGGAGTTTGGCAACAGACCTAGGTCCTTATTTCATCTTAACTTCTTATGACATAATTTTCTAGTTGCTAGCATCTCGCTGAGATTCGCTTGCTAGTTTATAGCTACACTAACAACGCTCTCAAAACGAAAAGCTTTAGCTATCTAGACTACGCCGTCCTTTTACTAATACCTCTATTAAAGTGAAACAGTTAGGGTAGTTCTTCACAGAAATCGATGCTCGGATGAGGCACAAGCGCGTAGATTTACACCACCAATATTTGCATTGAGCATACACGTAAGATGGGTATCTAACAGATAAATGTGACCAGACAAGTGATCTTATAAGACAGCGGTGGACTTCACTCGCCGCTGTTTCGTCCGTCCATTCATACACCCGTTCAGATAGGTGGCTTTTCAGAGCAAAAACTGTCTGACGACTTGGCAAGTTAGCCAATAAACGTTGATATGTCAACGCAGACGCCTCTATTTCCGTTTAATGGTTCGACGTTTACGGTTTGAGCACAACAGCGGAAACTGTAGTAAACGCGAGGCTGAGTGCGTACCGTAACGTGCGCAGATATCGTATTATTCCATGTAATCTCACTGTCAAATCTGACCGTTAAACAGGACTTATTACGGGCCGTTCGAACGCATGGGAAGAAACTGTCACAGGGAGTCGTTTTGACGAGTCGTGGTTTGCGCAATGCGCACAGGGGGAAGGCGGCCATGTTGTCGACCGAAATGATCGTAACTCGTTACAACTGTACGAAGCTATTTCGTAAAGGGGGCATTAAATGATATAGGATAGAGATAACGTAGCAATACCGTACAAGGATAACGGCATAACTAGAAGTGGGCATCATTTCGTCTCTGTAACTGGGAAAAATTGTGCTAAAAACATTGACGATTGTTCTACTGCAAGCATACGTTTCCTGTGAGAGCCGCAGTCGGGACAAAAATGAACTTACCAGTATATATACATTAACATATAAATTACCTTTTTACATCTTAATGGGTCACATTTATTTTGACACAAGTACACATGAACTTTACCATGCCCTTAGGAAGCTATAAGGATGACATATATATATGTCTGAATACGTTCCGTTTTGTACAAAAAAAACGACCTGATTGAAAGACATACGCTTAGCAGGCCTAGACGAGACAGAACAGCTGTCTGCGAGTCATCATCTTTTAATTTCAAGCGAAACCAAGGTGTCGTTGAACCCTTAATCAGCGCCGACGCGGAGCTACTTTCAAGCATGTCAGGCGTTTGAGGCTAGTTTGGCTTACAAACACCTATGCCTAGATGCCATCGGGCATAACTATATGATATCAAACAATATTTGTCGCTGCCCAACAAGAAGCTTGTGAATTAGCGTTAAATGAAACCTTAAAAGCCTCAGTTGTAATATTGTAGATCATCAAACGTTAACCAACTTAAACTACGTAACACTGGAGTAAGTTGAAAACATGCGTAATGCTCAATCACAGCTGTGATTAAATTATGCTTGCTCTATACGTAATAGAAAATTAATTATCTCATGGCTTTTAAGGACAACTGTTTCGGTTAGGTCATAGTTAAAATATGGTTAAATTTTTGAAAATCAATATGTACCTATCCAAAGTAAAATAGGTACAATGTTCTGTAACAACAGGCAAAAGGAATTATTAAATTAGAGATTTGTTACGTACCCTCTTCACGCCAAAGTGCTGGCAAATAGTCGCTCCAAAAACGCATTGTGTCGTTGGCAATATCTACGGATTGATTCGTGGAAGCGAAAATTTCACGATAATGTATTTTAATTGCTGCTAATCAGTCAGGAGGCAAGGATTCAATATGTCCCTGCTACATATTCCGTTCGTTTATCACAGTTGCAATCGCTGACTTTGAAATTTCACTATATCTATTGGCTAGTATTATGTTTTTAACCTTATCAATACAGAGAGGATATACACAAGTAGAAAATCGGGTTGCTTCCTTAACGGATCAACATCAGCAGACCTTTACCTGCCTTCCTGTAAGCGTACACCTTTGCGTACTCAGATCCGAAGCAATCACCCTACGCCGTTTTTTTTCTGCTTATACCTCACCTATTCAAGTCTACTAGGTTTTCTTTTTTGACTGTTCATTAGCGCCTAGTAGATATTAGGCCAACTCTTGGCCTTCAGCCGGCCTCGAGCAAAAGCTAGCGGTTTGGGCCTTGGCTCAAATTGTTTAAGTTTTCGTTGTTATTGCTGATGGTGGCGTTGATGCGCCGGTGGTTTCATGCGTATCTCACGCTCATGTGGAGTGTGAGCCGAACGACGATGGTTAACTCAGACTGACAGCTTCTACTTTTTGCCCGCTGTATGTTCTGTAGCGACGCACGCATTAGGCGCACCGGCCCGTTTCACGTTTGCTGACCCAAAATAGAATAACGGGGTCGCTGATTTGCCCGACTTGGCCTATTGGATTCGATGGCGCCCTGCCTAAATTAGAAATGCAGTGATCAGACAGGCTGCTACCGTCTCCTACCAGTAACGGTGTACCAGATGTGTTCAGGTCGGTTTCGTTTGGCGCTCCAGGCATACTGGCACACACATATGCACCCACCACATGCACATTATCAACAGATGCTATACAAATCAAACTGTAGTTTTTAGGGTGTTGCTCTTTCAGTGTTTTTTTTTTTGTCAACGAGCTCTTCCTTTTCGTAGGTAGCTCAAAACGTTTCGATTCCTTATTGCTTACACTGTTTTTTTATATAGTATTGGCCTTCTGGAGGTTCCGGAAGCCTCTGTCTCATTTACACAGTTACAATTGGCGCTTTACGAATCGTAAAACACAAGCGAATAACCTCATGCTTTATGTCCTGTCACATCACTGTGCATCACGGACAGTACACCGTTGAAAGGCACGTTGTTAGCCGTGACTCTCCGCGGTGTCACGTTATATTGAACTACGTAGAACTTTCCCTGACGGCCACAGGTCGCGCAGCGTCTGTCGGGAACCGTAACGGATGCAGCAGCGCCAATTCCCCGCTGAGCGTTTGCGCGCCAAAGGCTGTCGAACAGTGCGAACGGGGCCACATCGGCCAGGCTGCCCGGCTAAGTGTAAATGGAAAGGGCGCGTTTTGAGAGAGGGCTCTCACGCGAAAGATGCAGGGGTGCTTTTGCTAGCGGCCCAGAAAAACTTGGACCTATCCTGTTGTGCCCTACCGACGTTGTACTCCCATGTATGGGGTATGCGGTATACTATACCGCATACCCCATACATGCCCCCCACGTGACGATAGGCGCAGTCGCTTAGAGTTCGGTTGATGCCCAACGGATGATGATGGTGAGGCTGATGATGATAAAAGAGGGTGAAAGGAAGTTGCAGAATTTAGCGGGGTTCTGCAGTTTTTACGTAAGACCAATGACGGCGGCAGCAATGACGACGCATCAGCACGACCACAACTACCACTAGCACCGAGAAAATACCT
This sequence comes from Varroa jacobsoni, assembly GCF_002532875.2. Lineage (NCBI taxonomy): Eukaryota > Metazoa > Arthropoda > Arachnida > Mesostigmata > Varroidae > Varroa > Varroa jacobsoni. The sequence goes on from NW_019214555.1 coordinate 51,017, forward strand.
CGGTATACATAAGCAGAGCCAGTAGCTAGTTAACTAGCGGCAGTTCACTTTACGATAGCCATTACTCAACCTCTATCAATCCGCTCATGTTTACAGATGACTTCTCCATTTCCTTACAGTATGCTCTTTCTCTTTCTGTTATTTCATGGTCCACGGTAGGTTGCCAAGCCGACAGACCGACTTATAACAACTTGCTACCATCGGCTCATCGTAGGCAGTTAAGAACTTCTTGCTATCCCCCGTTGTCGCTGAGCCCCGTGATATGGCGCGACGACAGAATAACGCTGGGACCTAGTTACGAGACTTACCTCTGCCGCTGCAGAGTGCGGGAGCAGAGTAGGTCACCAGCATCAACATCAGAGAAACCATATAATCTATCCACCTAAATAGAGACTAAACAAGAGACATAGCTGCTTCAGAGTAAGGCAGAATGGTACGGTTGCGAAAAACTCCTGCCGTTGCTTTGGCTATGTTCTGGCCACGAAGACTGTACAAATTGAAGTAGGCTAAGCTCGATTAATATATACGAGCTATGTGGGGGGAGTGATTGTGGTTAGTTTTAGGGTTTGTGGAGACTGAAACCTATGGCACGTTAAGCGGGGTAGTTGTGATGTATAAGAGTAAGTAGGACTCCTGTGCATGAAATACGTGAGTACACGTATACGGGTCGTGTACATCCTATGAGAATAGATTACGTTCACGACGGTATGTGTACATGTAAACTAAGGGCAGGCGGCTTTGTGGTCAGCCATTTCATTTACTATCAGTTGATACGTTTTACACACATTAATATGGATGTATGCGTACGTGCGTGTGAGTATGTACACATAGAACTGCACGTGCGGCATAAAAATAACACGCGCAAATAGCCGTTACCTTATGGTAAGATGCAAAGATTACGAGAACGGATGGATGCAGACGTCGTCAACTAAAAGCTAAGCAGAATTAGATAACAATACTACCCTCCGTATTGCGTATAGTAAAGCAGAAACCACCGCGCGTATGTACCTCTGATCAGCTATGGGCAGGCCACAACCAGAATTCTGTTGAGAAGGGGCACGTAGGAAAGAAAGAAAGGGCTGGTTTCGCAGAAACCCTTAGTGTAATTACAAGAGGAGGGATCAGGCAATTCGTTCTGCTTTCGTAACACAGATGTGGTGTACCAGAACATGGGATACCTTGGAAGCAATGGCCATACAAGGCGGTGTACATAGAAATGCACAGACCGTTGGATATGTTGAATCTATTTTCGGTTTCAATACGGAATGAACGTGTCTGCTAAGCGGTCTTGCTCTGTTGCGAGTAGGGTCACGGATAAGCATTAAAACCTCAGACTTTGGCAGCAAACCTGGTGTTATAAAGAATTTAGTGGATTTTTTAACAAGACTACTTGTGCTCTAAGCTGGAGATTTAAACCTTAGTCCGATACGTGTTTCAGCCCGGTGTTTGAAAGGTCGCGAACTTTGAATATTAATACAAAAAAATATCCTTTAATCTTAAGCCATTAGTATACCGGCCTGTGGTTCAATCAACGTTTGCTAACATGTACAAGAACCACCATGACATATGCTGCTCATCTTTCACAGTTGTCCACACTATATATTAAAATTTTTTAAAAGGTAGTGAGCTCATTATGTGTCAAATTTACGCGATAATCGTACGAGCTAGTTAACCCAGGGCATAATCACAGCGTAGATGTGATTCACATATACTGTTTTGTTTACGCCCTATTCAAGCGCTGATAGGTATACAGAACCAATGTTTTTGTCCTCTATAGCTCCACAACCTTCGACGTGACTTCCAATGCCCCACACACTAAGTCAGCTCGGCTGTCACGACAGTTGGAAATCGCTCCGGGAGGCACGGCATAATGAAGTGCTACAAAACTAAGCAGACAACGCAAGGTAAAACTAATTCAGGAACAAAGCGTATGCGTATGGAGTTGGTGACTCATTACTCTGTACACGCGCACGCATTTAGGTAGAGTCTCCATAAGGCCTTTGCCTCTCGTGCCTAACAGGCCATACGCGCCCAGTGAGGTACGTTTATTTCAGTGTGAGGACGATTCGGTCTCACACTGTTAGGTCCAAGGTCCCCTAGAGGAGCAGATTCTGTCAGTGTAAAGTGGAAAGGGAAGTTTGGTTTGCTGGTTATCTCTGAGAGCGTGCTCTTGTCACTACCAAAGCCATTAGCTGCCTCCAGTCCTGTATCCCAGAAGGACCTGCGGCTTAGCTCTGAGCGCCCTTTCCTTCCGACCCGGAAGTAATCAGGATTGCCAATCGTCGGAAACGGGATTCCTACACAGCCGAGGACAAGCTTATACAACGTCCCAGGGCAGTGGGAATCGGAAACTGCAGCTGAGCCCACATTTCAACTCTGGCGGTAGATAAACGAAATTTAATCGCGTTCATTCAAGCTAGAAACTCGGCCCCGTACTGAAGAACCCCGACGGATGGCATTAAGTAGCGGGGCAAAAAAATCCACAATCATTGTCCAATACTGTGATTTAGTGGTTCGCAACCAGAGTCTCCGAATTTCAAGTTAGGAGACGCAGCTTTCGAAAGAAAAAAAAAGAAGGATGTACCGATACGTGCAACCATTGCTTTTACATATAATGGTTCTGAAGCTGAGAAAACTGGGTGCGGGATTCATAAATAATGTGGAGTCCATTGAAGTACGTAGGGGTCTCTTACGATCGCGGGATCTCGCTAACCGCTCTCATCAGTACCTGATATTCGGTGGACTAACCCGGCATCTTAGAACTAGACTATGGGATTTATCACTACGCATATAATTAGCATACATGTTCAATTTTATCGGTTAGGTTGTCCGACCAAGTATTTGCACCATTTGTCCTTAATGCGAGGTATGTATAATATTAAGTATACTTGTAACTGCCCTATTCGAATCGCTGACGAATAATTTATTTTCAGCCAACATCCAAGCCTACCGTTATGTATAGATTTGAACTTGATCAACAATGCATCATTGTTTCATCCCTCAATAGTTCTTAAACGTGAACAGTTCCGCCTTAAGTTTTCAAATGAAATTCTAGGAATGCTCAAGTATCATTCACTTTTTAATCAGTACATATAGTTGTAGCGGTATCGCGAAGTAGAGAGGAACGTAAACCATGGTCGAGCTGTTATCATGAGGTAGTACGTTAGTTCTTTTATCGTTCTTGATAACCATCGAGGTCTTTTCTAAGGGACAATTGCCGAAGGACCTATGTGCCACACAATACTAGCCATAGGCTGTGGTCCATACAGCAGTGTCCGGTACTTATCTTAAGCCAGCATTGGCAGTTCTTCTAAGGCCTCTAAGGAAAAAATCGAAAAACGGTGAAAAATATATTGACAGAAACCTTTTTCGTTCTTGCCATGTTTCTTTTGCAGCCATCTGGTTCGATCTATGGCCCTGACTATCTAGGCCTCTAATCCATCATCCATAGACTATAGCATAGATGTGTATATATATGAGAGAGGCCGCTAAGAGATATGAACGTGTAAAAGAATTCAATAAGTGGAATAAACGAATTCGAACAACAATGGAAGAAATGATGGTCTTCCTCATTGAGCCTCCTTGCAAGACCTTGCGGACTCGTCCGAAATTCCCCTTAAAAGACCTTCACTTCATAAAAGTCACGAATGACTCGCTAACAGAAATGGCATTCAGGGACTTGAACGAATAGATCCTAACATGGGAGCGAAACAGGAAGGGGTCTTCATCAAAAGCCCCATTGAAGTAGATTCATTATCGAAGGTACGCCGTTTTGTATAGACAAGAGAGAAGGCGGGAGAAAAACAGCACAGTATAGCCTAAAGATACAACGAATGGCTTCGGCCTGCCAGATTTAGAAGGCTTGCACCCAGCATCATTGTCAGCAACTGCACATCTTTTGGATAAATATGCGTTGAAGGCTAAGGTGAAGATCATAATGGTACAGCAAAAACAGACGCTTTTACTTCGGAAACGGTCCAGGAAATGATGTTTTTACATGAAGAAAGAGGCTGTTATTCCTGGCGGAAAGGCGTCGGCGGAAAAGCATCGATATCAATCTTAGCGTCATCAAATTAACGGACATCATATATATATGTGTGTTAGAGTTTGCTGAGATACAGTATCTCCGGACTCGCAGTTGGATTTTCTTGGAAGAAAATATAACATCGTGATTCTTCAAAAACCCAGTTTATAATGGACGTCCGACATCTATGTTCAATGAAATGCTATATTAGTCGACAAGACGTTCGCTTACCTATGGCGTCTAGAAAGTTCAACGCTAATGCAGCATATTAGGATTGTACCATGTCTTTTACATGCAAAATGGTTCTCTGATATGTCACTGCATCGGCCGTGCCTAGACTACAATCTGCAAGCTACACATCGATATGTGTAACTTTCATCACACTTTGCATTTTGTGGCATATTTAAGGATCTCCGCCTCACGTCGGACCATGGGAACGTAGCGTCCTTGTCGCTCACCGGACGCCGGATTCTTCGCCAAGCAGGACTAGCGGCCGTTGGTTGGCTTTTTCGTATCAGCGACTATATCACATATTTCTAATGAGTGTTCAACAGGTCGTTTTCAGCCGCTTTAGCTCCTGCGTTCCCGACTGATTCATGATCACTGTTGTAGGGGAGATCTGTCAGACGAGGGACGTGTGCCCTTATGAAAAGAGATCGCTCCATTAAATAACATAGGACGTGAACTTTCTATCACTTTTACTGCCGACGTCCAAATAGTTCGTCATGGTCCCGACTCGACGGACTTAGAATCTGGTAAGCCCGCAGCATGAGGTTACTGGAAGCCAATCATACCTTCAAGCGGGTAAATAATCCCGTGTGGTTTCTGTACTAAACCTTTGTACAAGATCAAGAGCACGTCAGCGCTTTATGTAATACAACTATATGCTGAAGTAGCCTTTTCCTTGAGCACCATCGCGGCGAATGATTGATAGGTAAATTCAGGGAAAAATCATAACACGAGCTGCTTTTAAATGGTTGAATTCATCTTAGGCCTCCAGCGCAGTAAGAATATTTGACAACCGTACACGCTACAGATTAGTAAGTAGCGATTTTCAGATGTACCATTGTCTTATTAGATAATACTTTGGACAAATACGCTAGCAGGGGAATAGCGTTCCATCCTGCTTGCTTGCTGGCTTTATTTCGCAGCATGGACGCTGGGCGAGCGACGACGCCAAACCAACACTAGACAAAATTATATCTGAGCTGCCTTGGAGTGTATTATATCTCTCTTGAAATTAGAATAATAGGCGAATTTGAATGAGGAAATTAAAAGGGGCCGCCATTCAACTGAGCGGCAGAATCGATATCTCTAACAGCCTCTGCGCGAATACTACTCACGCTTTTCTCGTTACTCTTACTTTTTTTTTGTTTAACGAAGATATTTATATCGTCAAATGCGTTACTCTTGGTTCATAACCTTATAATTGGCTCCAGCTAGACTTCACGTTGAGGGTTGTTACGAACCAATTAAGCTCGCCGTTGTCGTCTAGTTGATAGGTCTTCCAATCCGTTAACGTTGCGTTTAGCCGCTTAACAGACAGCGCGTGCGCCGTATGCTAGTCAGACCAATAAGGAAGATTCTGACCAGAGTGAAGGAATGCCGCGGGCTGAATGACCCCGTTTCAGCTTGGCGGCATCGTGGCCCGTGTTAGCTTCCGTCAGTTCAGACCCACTTCATCTTTACTAGTGAGTGTCTCAATGGTTTCCGCAAGCCACAAACTGAATCAGTGGATCCCTTGAGCGGCACCTGATCGGAATATCTAGCCAGCATTGCTTTGCATACGGCAGGTCCCATTCGGCTATGCAGCCAATAGCTAAAAATGACAGTGGGGGTGACGATAGGCAGACTGATAGCGGGTAATTGTTGACGATCTATTTTACAATAGCGGAAGACGACAATCGTTTTGTCGCGAGGTATAATGAATATATTCAACTGAACGAGTCCAAGTGCCTTAGAGCATCGAGTTTAATGCGCCATCGGATATAGCCGTTCGCAGTATCTGAGGGTTTGAAGCTTGATTTTCGAGAAAAGGAGATTCATCGTCGATGAAAGTTTATTTTCTCATCGAAAATAAAGCTATCTATGTCGGCAAAAATCACACGATTGAACGTAGATAGCATCGGTTTGAAATGAAAACGAATGGCAATACGTTGTTTGTCCATATAGCCTATTATCGAAAGTTTGCTGGCCAGTTTTTTTGGTAAACTGTGAGAACATATCATGATTGTCTCCGAACTTCTGGACGTTCTGGCTGTCTTACAAACAAGATGGCAGACCAGTTTTCCTTAGTCAATCAAACACTGCAGTGTGCCAGTCATTCCAATGTCATACAATACAACAATAGCATCTTGACGATAACTTCAGTGAGCTACGTCTATCGTATCTGATACTCGCACCTGGCTAGTGAAGCAGCTGCGTCTTGGAGCTGGGCTCCAATCATGGTTCCATTCGCAGCTGCAGGCTGAAAACCCTTCGTTCGAACTGAACATTCAAGGTGGTAGGTATTTTTTTCAAGTAGCTTTGTGTTACGCGCGTTTTTCTTGTTCCCTGCACTGTTAAACCTGTACAGTCTTAGGGAGCTAACTGATGTAAGTGAATATACATCGCGTATCCAAATCTGACATTGTTTTTTGCCCGTAGAAATAAGTTAATTTTTTGGTTGCAGTCTTTGAATGACAGTTTCCATTGATTGTTGGTTTGACATATTACATCGCTAAATATATTGGTGCAATTCTCGGGTTTGATTTGGGTAACATCCAACCCGGTGTATATTCTTAGTAAACTACATAGTACAACGTGTGACTATGGTTGTATTGGGTAGTTTTTTAGGTCCGTCCATGCCGAATTTTGCCACTTAACAAGAAAGAATATTTGTACTGAACGATATGTAGGTTTGTGAGAAATCAATGACCAGTAAACACCACTGCGTACGGCAAGGCGAGTTAACGCAATGAATAATTTCTAATTTCGAACTGTCTGCCTATTTGTTTGTTAGCCGTGGAGTTAGAGGCCATTCGGGACATTATTTAGACACGCTCCTCGATAGACTAGCTACCCGAAAATAGCAATCGCGTAAACACTCCAGCTTTCCATCAGTTCTACATATTTACCCGTGTGACTAGCAATTCTACTGAAGTTCGAAAAGTTTGCGGAAGCTTACCTGCTTCATTATAATTCAACTGTCTATGCAAATAGAAAATAAAAAAAGCTCGCTTCTACCAGAGTCAGCCCCATTAACTCTTGCAAACAGATCCGCACACTAATCAGTTAGTTTCACGTTATCCTAAAATAATCTAATTAACTTTTCTCGAACTTATACTCACCGGCGCGGAACACTTCGCTGCATCCGTCGCAGCGAGAGGCAAATGCGGCGTCGTAGCATCCTGCACAATAGACCTTTTCGGCCTTCGAGCCAAAGGGCTTGTCAACTAGCGACACCCGGCACTTGGCGCAAAGGAAGCACTGTTCATGCCAATGTTTCTCCTTGTACGAAAGATCCTGCCCAGCCACGACGATTTGGTCGACGGGGTGTGCATACAGACAGACGACAAAGACGTTAGGCGAAACAAGCACAGAACAGAAGACGAGAAAGAAGAAACAAATCGATTTATTTAGCTGGATTGATACCTCTGCCAAGAATCGATTCTGGCTTAGATTCATGTCGGTGGCGGTTGACAACGATATTTTGGTTGACTGGAAAAGGGTCCGCGAAACTATGAGAATGTATGTAAGTCTGGCAGGAGCCTTAGCTAGGTCTATCTAGCGGTAATTAGTTGGCAATGGTAAGTTGTTAATCATTTTGGCCCATGCTTGTAAATGGAGCGGTGTCATTGTTGAGCGGTGTTTGTCAATGGTTTCGGCAGTCCTGAAATGGCCTGCCATCCTACCTTCGAACAAAGGCATTTGCTACGCAATATTACGCCACCACGTAACCGGTTGCAGTTGAAGTATTCGCTTACGTGTGCGCAGATCCTATTTACAGGACCCACGAATGGAGTACTAATGGAATTATTATAAATAATTTGTATCTAGATGTTATACTCGTTACCGATGTTAGAACAGCTCGTCCAAGGCGTTACTACTTATCAGTATGCATGATTTCAATTTAAACATGTTATTGCTGTTCGTGAAGCGGGCCGATTTGTGCCGTCACAAAACACATGTCGACGAGCTCAAAGCATTGGCAGACTGCTATTTTTACTATTGAAGAATGATTCGATTATAAAAAGCAGCTCGCTGCTTTTTCTTCGCTGAAAAGCGGCTCTTCCGATGATCTAACCGATCCAAATACGAATGAGCTGATGATAATAATTGATATTTTTTAGGCAAAAGGTGCCTATTGCCGTCTGTACCATTGTGTCTTTACAGTTCGACGTAGACCATCCGAACACCGATCGCAAAGTCAAGACATCAAACGAGAGTAAAAACAGATAGATCCGTAGATTGAAATTAAATTGAAGTATCGAACGAGCAAACAAGCTCTATGTGATAGCAGATGTGATGGGATGGATCAATGCGAAAAGCGCACAGAGAGCTTGGCCCAGTTCCGAGTCCCAGCGAAGGCCATTGCTTTCTTTCTAGACAAGAGTTAGCTGTTTTTTCGGCAAGGAACCAAACGACGCGATCGGAATAGTCACGGTACAACAATACACCATTCTGCGTGAATTACTACGGTTACATGACTGGATCATGGACAATAGACTAGTTTGGATCATCGCCGAGATACACTCTACATTCAGACGGCCACCGGGACTTAGGCAGCTATTCGGAAATTAGAACTAGTTACTTCAGATATTGTTTAGCATTAGCTGCCATAACGAACGACACAGGTACTAGGGAAGGTTCATCTGAGACAGTGGTTGTTGTTAAGTATTACCCAAAGCAACAGAGGACTTGGTATATAGGCTAAGAATAAAGTGGTCTATTACGTTTGCTACGTAAAACAGTTCGAACGATTAGTGATTACGTTTTTCCCGGCTAAATAAGTAAACCTTAAGAAAACATTGTTCCAGGTTCAAGCTAGCGACCCGGGTCTAACGCATGCTTGACTAAACAACTGACTGGTTGGGCTGATTCTAGTTGTTTCAACTCGGTGCGGCAATAAAAATGCATATTGCATCGAATAAAGGGCCTGCGGCATCACTAGCTGCATGTTTCTTATTGGAGTTCATATACGAGTTCACATACGAGAAATACTATGTTTTAATTGATTCTTAATTCCGGCAACCAGAGTGCGTTGAGGGCAAATAAACTACTGAAATGAATCGGAGAGGAGTTTGTCTGCGATAAAGCGTTCTTCCTAACAAGTTTGTTTACTTCTGTCATAGTGTTTTTAAGCGTTATTTTTGATACATTCACCGCCAAGTTTTACAAAAGATACGTTACATGGAAAAAAAATACACAATCGACAGAGAATTTGAGACCTGGGTTTCGTGTAAGCTGATGATCGTTTTGGAGAAACATTTCTAAACACCACCGAATCGATGCAGCTCTGTCAGCTAAGGATTCAGGAGATCTAGGATGAAGTCGTGTCCGAACCATGTGCATTACGCGAACAAATAGACAGCCACTCTCCCAGCTCCATTCAGTCAAACTCATTGAAGTTCTTATGGCCGACTTGGCCAAAGTACTTGTAATAAGGTTGGGTCAGTGACCCCGTGGCCATATATGACCTGATATTGCTTATAATTGCAATTGCCACCTATCATAAATAGAAACGGGACGTAAGCTAACACGTGAGCCTTCAATACCCACGCAGATAAACTTGCTTTCTACTGGCACGTGAAGTTCTACGATCAACAAATTGTCTAAGTTAACTAGTCGAATAAAGGTTCGACAGTTTTAAAAACAGTTTAGCGTGAAATTTAGTTTTCTTCTCAATTCTGTAGGCATCTGTTGACGAGGCAGACTCTAGGATAGCGTCGATCGTTGGCTAAAATTGCATAGGTGAGTTAATAGACTAAAGGAAGATTCGCGTTCTCTATTAACATTTTATAAGCCACTTTCGTTCCTTTTTTGTTTTAGGATAAGTATCACTACTTGAATATACAACTCCTGAACCACGAATGGAAATAAATCGCTCACACAAGTTCTTTAGCAATCCAGACTCTCTATTAAAGTATTCTTTTTTTTTTTTTTTATAATACTGGGTGACGTATAAGAGCTTCGACGCCGAGGCGAGCGACTACCATAGCATCCGCTATTGATTGCCCTGCCGGTCTGCGATGTCAGCAACCAATCAACAAACCTCTGAGTCGCCTTATGTATCGTGACCATTATAGGGACCCGTTAATTTTTCTCTTAGCTTCGCCGTTTCATAGACCCGAAGCTATTGTGTGCTACTACCGCTGCCCTCAGTGTAGTCTACCGTGCTCCGTACTCCACGTGTGCTGTAACAGTTTCAGCAGCGTCCATCGGAGGAAGCACTGGCATCCACACTCCATAAAGAAAGCACACGAGCAAGGAAAATTGAAAAAGTTTAACGTCACCTCCAACCTTTCCTTTCGTCTATACACCGTCGAAACTGGGGGTGATTCAGAGGCGACCTGATGGTGACGATGCTGTTGAAGGGCTAGATGATTCGGAGGCGGTGAGAGCCTCGCCTTTAAATGTCTTTTTGTCTATGAGCGGATTGTTCAAAATATGTCATTGCTAACGCTGTTGTGCTTAGCCAAAGAGGAGAAAAATACGTAATCCTTCAAATTAAGCTATCAGTACACGCACAGGTACGCAGCTATATGTGGCACTTGAGGGAAGCAGTTAACCAAGCAGGCGCTGGGCCTGCAGAGTTAGTCGTACGCTGAATATTAAACGGGAAGTTTATAGCGTACGCGTATAAGCGTTGGCAGAAATAAAAGGTTTCTTGCAGATAGAACACGGGGTGATCGACAAGCTTAAGTTACGCTAGCATAGACCTTTGTTCTGTAAAACAGGATAAAACCATTTCAGGTACTTTAATTAATTGTGCCTATTGAATTATGAGTTACCTAAAAAGTTGTATATGAACAATTAAGTGTCAGATGTAATACTAGGAATAAGTTCCCAAAGAAAAGGTAGTCTTTACGTGGAAAATTCGTACATTTTGTGCTTCTCTTTTGCATTTGTTTACTCGATTCGATATCACTGATCGCGCTTCTTAATAATTTCTGATAAACTTACTAAGCTAAAGCATTAGGGATTAAACAAATGGTGCTTCATATGTGATCCCATCATCTACATAGTTTGAGAAGGCAAGTTCTATATACATTTCTGTACTTAATCAAATGTGTTGTAGGCGGAAAGGGTTTCAACCACCGACCCCTCGCCCTTTTCAACCAACGGTTAATCCGTCCGAGTCACCGTACCAATATTTTAAGCTGAATTTAATGGAAGCGGCCCATTTAGTTGCAACGCTCCCCTTTATACCGTGTACAAACAAAATTGCACGTACAGTTCAATAACTTGTAACTCTAAGTTCTCTTTAAGGCCGCAGTTAAGGTAACCGCCTTGGAGGAACTAGGAAATGCGTGGCATCGTCCAGCTCTCAATGGTTACTAGTTTACTTCCCATTGAAGACCAATGAGGCAGTTTTACGCCGCGGAATAGTCGGCGTCGAGGAGGTGTTTTGTAACCATGTCGCCAAGGTGATATCGACTCGGTGAACGGCACACAACAAATTCATTCTGTAGAGTTGACATAGTAACGAGGGTCGTAATAGCTCCTTGCATGTCGTGAATCGTAAAGGACGTATGATCGAAAGAACTGCCACCTCAAACACATCCGGACCAACGCAGAAATTAAGGCGAATGAAGATCGGGGAACGGTACGAGGCTTGGTAAGTTGCTAAGACAAATAATAAAAATGGTGGCGTGTATTGAAACTAGAGAATGAGATATCAAGGGTCAAATATGTTGAACTCCATAGGGTCTATTTAACTGGTGTCATACTTTACTATGTATTGTCGTACTAACGATATGTTAATTTTTAATGTAAGTCACGGGGTTGTGTAATGAATTATGGGTTCTTGTAAGTTGTGGTCGGCATAGAAAGATATTATACATGCATGCTTTACGTGCAAGGAGATTCTTTTATCCTTTTTTCAAATCATTCGTTAAAAAGATAATAGTGTCTTTATAATTGCGTAACGCGTTTTTAGTATCTGATGTGAGCAGATATAATAAAAAAAAGTGCTTACCTTGGAGTCAATGCCAATCGGCTTGGAGCACTCGTCGCAGGAATTGGCAAATACCTGTTCATAGCAGCGCACGCAATACGGGTGCTCGTCTCGAAGAACGTACCGCTGCCCAGTAAGTGAGTCATCGCACTGCCAACAGCAGAAGTGGCCTGAATGCCAGTCCTTATTCATGGCTTTGGTGTACTCACCGCTGAAGATCAACTGAAAGTGTCGAATCAATGACAGACATACGAGGAAAGCATGTTCGAAAGTAAAGTCTATTAGATATACAACTTTAGGCCAGTATTGTTTCTAGTAATAATGTCAATAAAATAGGTTAAATATAATAAGTTTCGCTTATATATTACATGTATAATGGTTATGGGTTTAGACTCAACCGTAAAATATATTTTATCTACATGTAATACATAGTGAAGTTGTAAAAATCAAATAATAACTACAAGAAAGTATGTTAATCGCAACACCCTGTAGAATCGATGGCAGTCATAATGCCCGTCGAAGATATTGTTATTATATAAAGATTCATTTTGATTTTCTTATAAAAACTTCGCGCACTTAGCAGACACACTGTCTTCGTTAGTTTTCGTATTTATCAGTTCTGCGTACAGGACCTTTTCTCAGTGTCTATTCATGTATGATAACTTCAGAACCATTGGTGAATGTCCGTTGGATTACACTTTAAAGAACGAGCTCATAATGCGAAAGATGGGCCCAGTTCTAGGTATCGTCCTTGATCAAACATATATCCATTGAGACGGCAGTCCAATGTAAATGCGGCGGGGGGTGCGAGCCCAAAGTGCTGAGCGGGAGATACAGGCCTTAAAGATCGTGCGCACATGTATAGCAACAGGCGCTTCGTTCGATGCTTCAACACAGGTGGTATTCCCATGATTTTACCTAGCTTGTGACACTCGCTGGTCGGAGTCTTCATTCGGCCTGACCGGAACATGTCCTTTGAATCTAGGCAGCAACTTGAGTTGTTCATAGTGCATTCTCGGCCTAACGGCGACTGTCAGGAAGGCTACAGAACGCGGCAGGCGAAGGTGTGTACACCGACTGGGGATATTAAGGGATATTATTTAGCAAGCGGGTTCAAGGACGGTTGTAAAGACCTCCAAACCAACTAATAAAGTAGTCAAACAGGACCAGCGGCGCCAGAGTACACTGACCTACTCAACGCTTCCTACAGGGATGTCCAACTGCGAGGCCCTATAAGTTGAGTCCGCTTTTGCCAGGACCGATTTAGAATTTTAGTTGGAAGCGCAGTTGATTGCTGGTTTCTCAGTGATATCGTGGAAGCTTTCGGGCCCTCCATTCTAAGCAACAATGACTGCACTTTGTCAAAACACATTTTATACTTTAAAACAAAAAAGGTTGAAAAAAATGTTTGGATCAGTAAGCCATGAACATAGATAGCAATCTTCCCATAATCACAAAATGCCTGTTTTAGACATAGGTATGTATAGAATTGTTGTATTCTTATATTAGAATTATTGGTTAAGCTTATGTATTAGAGCCGATAATATACTCTACGATAGCCTGAGGGTGAGATTTCACACTAGTGGAAAGTGAAAGAGACATAATCATTTGAGTCCCAAAGAGCCTCCTTATCTAGCACAATTGTTATTAGTAACGGGGGTGGTACTCAGTCTGCGGTTATACTGTAGCCTTAGATATTCTTCTTATAAGCTTTCGCCTGTCTTTTGAATTTTGACCTCACCAGTTCTAAGAGGTTTTCTAGTAATATCAACAGACGCTGTCCTAATCACTATATTATATACATAGATACCTGTCGGCAAAAAGGCTTCGATTCTGTCCTAAGGACTGAACAGCAAAGGCCATTTGAAAAAGTATCGGCACAGCAGGCTGAACACTGCAAAGCCGAAGTGGAGGCAAGCTGTCTTGTCACACTGATCGACATATGCGTCAATAGGGAAGGCCCTAGAACATCAAGAAACAGGACGAACACAAGGTTACACTAAGTAATTTTAATAGAACCATACAACCAAATAATAACTGTGTTGATTCCGATGGTTTATAATCGTGATTATCATAAGACGGACTCCGTTAAAACCGATTGACCCAATGATGATTGCAAAACGATATGTTTATGGACGACACAGTGGCATAGTCCAACAAGAAGCACTAATTTAGTACAATACAAACTACAGAACAGCAAATGTTTAGCCCAGAATTTCAAACGGCTGTGAAAATCCGCTTTCTAACAACCGGTGGATAACAAATATAGACCGTTGCCATGTTCCTGTTAGTTCTCGTTCAGCTATTTGGTAAAATGATGGAAACTATATATTGGACTCTAGCCGAGAAAACCGACATTATATTAGGCGCCAATTGATAGATACGGCAGGAAAAGCCGCAAAGTTCTCAATATCGGCCTGTGTCGGATTAGCATTGTCCTTGTTGGTTGCATTATATCCTTTTCACACACTGTATTTTGACTAAATTTCTTTTAGCTACGCATATCTGATGTACGATTCTTAAAAGGACAATTCAATTTGCATATAAATTGTTTTAGATCGGTGGACTTGATAGAGGTTGAAGCTTCAGACAATTTGTTCAGCTCTGCTATGTCGGCCCTAATAAAGTTTGGGTCACCTCTAAGAGGCGATAAAAGCATATTTAATAAATAAAAAAAAAGCCGTTAGACAGCATTTCATAAGACCGGTTCTGTTCACATGAAATAAATTGTACGTGGGCCTACGGATGCCAATGATGACAATCTGAGATGTCTCGTTACATATACGATTTAGGAACGCAGTGGAATGATAATTCCATAGTATTTTACCTATAATTACGAGGAATAATTTCAGATGTTTTCAAACCAAATCTGACATCTATCGCATGATTCGAAAGCAACCAGGTCTAGAGAAAAACAAGATATAGACCTTTGAGAGCAGATACTCTGAAACAAACGGAAGCGAAACGTGTCATTCATTCATCGTCCAGATAAGAACGACTGCTTATTACTCATCCAGAACGCCCGGCTGTGTTCCGTGCTTCCGCCTTCGCCTTTCCGAAAGGCCATGTCCCGATTTTATTCTATGCGCTTCAGGCACACTGAACGCCAACGACTTCGTGGCGTCATCAACAGCTTTAGAGAATGGCCAAGGTTTTAATGCGCCGTGTCTTCACAAGCTTCCCCTGTGAAAATTCGACTAAACTAGCCACCGGGTGAGCAGCTGTATTACTGTAAAGTAAGGTAGCAAACTAGACTTTTACACAACGCCATCTCTATAGAAAAATGGCGAAGCGTTGACGGTCAGTAAACTAGTTGCTAGGCCAGATAGATATAGCTATCGCCCTAAGCTTTCTCTTCTTCTACACTAAGCCCCTTGACGTACGCAGAGATTGCTATGCATCGTTCACTTGCTATAACAAGAGTCTATTACTGATCAGTAACTCGTAGCATCAGCAAAACCCTAGCGTAGGCTGTATGCTCAATAGACTGTATAGATGTACAGATCGCACAACAGCTAAACGAGTTTCCGTGACATCCTTTTCAGGCTCGTAATAGTTCAAGTCCTCACCATTGTAACTCATTGAATTGTTCGTATTGTATAGCCTCCTAGGTAAAACAGCCAGAACTTGATGCGATAATATCGAAAACACCTAGTAAGCGGCGTCAAGCTTAGTTGAACCCGTCGAAACATATTGAGCATTGGCAGCCAATTCTAGCCTCTATCCTGATACCCTCACGGGGTCACTTCATAGCAGGATTCTAGGTCATTGTCAAGTGAAATGAGTGGTATGTCTATGTCAAATAACTTACATTAAACGAGGGTTACCAACGCTTTGTTGTTTACTATTAGTTCTTGCTGCTCCGTCAACTCTGAGAACGATATAACGGTAAATAATGAAGCCCTGCTAATTCAGGTTTGATAGTGTACCGCACGCGCACCTCAGAATGAGGCCCAACGTGTCCGTACCCTTCTCAAAACAAAAAGATTGCATTCTCGGTACGGTCCAAATACGGTGCAAGAGAAGCGGGCGTGGTACCATCGAGTGAGTGAGATATTACGATTTGAAGCTCGGGCAAAATGTAAAGTGAATTGCTTTGAAGTAATATACTCTGACTTGAATTTTCCGCAGTATTCAGAATCATCTGGATAGATAGGTCCACCTAGACAGGTTAGTAGGTTCAGACAGGCCTTCTTAGATCTCGTCCTCACAAAAATCCATATTATTCGTATCCAAAAATGGTCATAATGGTGTGAACACTTATATCCATAATGCATTGACGCACATCAACTACTATTTGATTAGTATATTCCATTGCACTAACACTAGATACTTTTAGTTATTGAAATCTAGATTCGGTTTTTAATAGGCCACGAAAAACGTCTGCTTTAGCTGACGAAGACATCTATCCTGACACGTACATCTCCCTGGGAAGCGTTGCGTGACTCCGGGTCGTACGCGAAGCCTGTTTCCGAACCAGCCTCTTCATTCGTTTCGACAGCTACTTTCTTTACCTTCTTTACCTTCTTAACCCGGGTGACGACTTCGTCTGACATCGTTACCGACTCAACCGTGGATGAATTGCGCACGAATAGGAAACTGTTCGACGAGCGAGCGTTGGCGTCTTGTCCGAATTCTGCAGCACCGTCTTAACTTCTCTGTGCGAGCTGAAGGGCGTTTTGGTCGAGTTGCCTGCTTTCTACCGCTCTGCACTATAGCACTGATTTCAACAGAGCAGTTCGAATAATACTTTTAGATAAAGGCCGGAAAAGCCAGTTTCATTTTCCCGGTAATCGGAATGTTAACCAGTAAGCTGGCGGACACAAGGGTCCTCTTCCCTATGGAAGCCTACGGCCGGGTGGTCTCGGGAGAGGACTCTCTTGGGGCGGAGCGTGATCTGGCCGCAGACTACTACCGCTCTAACTCAGCCATCAGACATCAAATACGGCTGCAAATATTACCACCCAGCGAATCGGCCGTAAGCAATGAGGGTTTCTACCGAATCGGAACGCCGCGATCTCAGCCAGCGAGCTGATCAACCAGATCAACACCAAGACCAGAACTCTGTTTGCTGTCCGCTTACTGGTTCCTTGACGACTTCGAAGGTGGGAGACTCTGTGCGCGCCTGTGCCACTAGCTGAATGCTGCCCCGTTGACGCTACCATCCACCCGAATTCGGCCGGTTGTTAGTCGTAGCAGAACAACTGGAACACGCTGACCGGTTGAGATTTTTGATAGATCAGACTGCCAGAGTCGAGACCCTAAAACTAAGGCGGGCGGACACTATCATTTTACAGCGAGACTAATGGATGTGCTTATACGGTTCGAGCGTGTCGTGGGTGGTACGCCACCTCTATACGAAGTGGCCGGGGGTCTTGCAATACGTCCGCTGCTGTCAGATGTGAAAACAAATGGCATAGGCACATTGGCAAGTATGATAATAGCAACAGTAACCCTGGCCGCTTGCCAGAGTCGTGTTAGATTAATTATATGCGAATAGAGAGATAAGTGCTCCTTAATGACCAGAAATACCTATGCATATTGACAAGCTGGAAAAGACGACCACCTCTTGGAAGAAATTTAATCGGCACTAAAAATTATTAAGTAAAAAATGTTTCTTTTTTCATTGAGTATGTAGTTGCCACCTTCAAGAACATCTTTAAGGTCTTCCTTTCTAACGAGAACGTCTCATCTGAAGACCAACGTGACAGCACTTCCAGTAGTAGTTTCTGGTCAGGTCGTTTGTTGGCAAAGCAAAAGCTGTTCCAACACATCGGTTTATACCTCACTTGTGGCAAAACTCGGCCTCGGCTCAAACCAATTCGTTTCGCGGTCTTTAACAACATGTCCTGCAATTCTAGTATATCCATTCGCCAACTATTTCTCCTTCAAGATACTAGGCATAAGGGACACCCCGGGAAATCTTCGCAAGTCTTTCGTCGCACTACATAGAGGCCAGATCGGTCCGTCTAGTAGCACCTATAGCTGGTCTGGGCCGATGGCTGACGAGAATTTTCATATGCAAATGCTAAATACGGAGAGCCAATTGAAAGCGGCCAGATTTCCCTTCGTGTAAATACGAGGCGGAGCAGAAACGTTCTCGTCTGCAAACAGGGATACTAAACTATGGCAAAACTTTGAGACCTTTGATGCTTTGGCGCACGTATAAAATAAACACCGCCCGGAATCGTCAGAAACTATCTACCTATATATTAATCTGCAAACAACTTTTTAATAATAACCGTCAAACGATACTGGTAGCCGTTAACACGCTGCCTAACAGAGCTACATACAGAAAAGTCTAACGCAAATTAATTTTGAATTGATAGCAGGCCAAAGGGCTCAGAGTGGCTAACAATTACCAAAAGTGCAAAGAGGCGCAGAAAATGTCCATAAGGATAACTATTGTAACTTATGTAGTCAGTTTAGTTAGTCACCTATATTTTACATTTCAAAACGACCGTTAATTTCTATATAAAAGCCCCAGGTGCACTAAAAATGGCTCTCTGTGCCATGTTAATGAATTTTAAGCCCTTTAAATTTAAACCTAATTGAGGATTTTTTGGTTTGCCTTGTGTCATTTTTCGGAAACTGTGTGGAAACACTGGATTACAGTTGGTCCTTTTGAAAATTTGTTGTGTTGTTCTGGAAAGGACTGGCTTCTCGGGGTACCAAGTATAACGAGTGAACGCAGACCCGCTACAACAAATATATAATGTGGCGGTGTATACAAAGCAATCTATATATAGATACATATTTGTATATATCAGTTGAGGCAAAAATTGTATACACATTAAAAAGTGTGTATTACAGAATCGTATCTTCGTATTTCCGACTACTAGCTACTTCAGAAGCTAGAAAGAACATGAAAGGCTTATTTGCTAAGAAACACAATTTTTGCATTATCGAGAAGCTTTTGCTTCAGCCTGTATATCGATTTTCAACTCAATGTCATATTCCTGTTACAAATGACATTGACTTAAAAAGTGATAAAAACAGGGGCAATTTTGATCATATAGGATTAATAACGAATGCATAGAACTTTGCCCCAATGAGGGACAACAAATATTATCTTTACTATTATATTACTACAAACGACTTGCTAGTGGTATATTCTGATAATTAATATGACAGCTTTTACAGTATTCATCATTTACGTTAATTTACCCAACAATGTTGAAACTGAATGATACATAGGTTATGTTTATCATAGTCGTCTGTCCGTGTTTTAGTGCAGTAAATACCGTGTTTGCCTATTAAGCTCAGGGGCAAATGATGGCCTAGGCTCAAATATGGGCGTAGTCGCAGTTTGTTTCGCGCCCGACAAAAAGCCAGCAGTCTAAAGCAATGCGTAGCAGCCTAAGGTGCCGTGCGTACAACGCGAAACATATTTTTCATCCGAACACCTGAACAGCGTCTCCGTTGGCTTCTACTGCAACAAGTATAGCGGAAACAGTATATTCCAATCGGACTGGGTCAAACGCAACTTGGAGCAACGCCCCCTCAACACCGGAAGGGTTATTACTTTATTGTCATTGTTGCTTGTGCAACAATCGTACCGTAGAGGAAACTCTAATTGATTTACTAATGGGATATGATTGATATTGAATTCATTAGTAATAAGTTGAAATAATAATGGAATGAAGCAGATTAATACTTTGAAACCGCGGGGTTGAAGCGCACCTCTCGAAGGTAATGGATGAGACCTTCATTCGTAGGTTACGTGTGAATCGTTCGTAATCATTGATCTGGCTTGAGTTTAACCATCGGAAGAGTTGTATTATTTGAAACTGGATACATTGTGGTAAATAAATAAAGATGGTAATTGTTACTTTACTAGCTATGAACAAAGGTCACCTCGTAAAATTATAGGATTTGTAAGATTCTATCGTTCAGTGTTTAGCTTGTCATATGTTCTCAATGTTGATTATACAAACGCAGCTAAATTGCATAACGTAAATTGAAGATATATGCCGAAAGGTAAAAACAAAAAAAAAAAAAGGAAAAACCGCAACGTAGAAATGGATCGTGGATTTCGAAAATCACTTCTTATGTAACAATGAATCGCGAAATCAAGGTCTCCATCGTAATGTTTTCTCAGTAATCGTATACATACATATGTATGAGTAAACGTGTACATCATTGTAAGTGTCATAGAGTATGAAGGTCATACAAGGAAATGATGGAAGGCGTGCCCACTTATCATTGGCAATGTCAAGTTCGTGTTATCACAGCCTGCACCACAGGGCAGTATAAAATGATATTAATAGAATTTATATATATAATAGAACTGATAGATAGTAATAATAATTGTTGTCACTATTCTTTTTCATTAGAAATCATCATCACCATTGATTCTGATGACATGCTCTGTTCGTTCGCCCTCGATTCGATTACGACCCAGCGGTGAACAGAATACAGAATATGGCGGCAGTCATTGGACGTAAAGAGTCAGACTCATAACAATGCTATTTAGCTAGCATAAATACGCGCCGTGGCCATCGAAGCTGCCGCTTCCGGAAAGACGGAAGTTTTGACTTTGTGGGGGAGGCATCCGCAAGCACTCGCAGCAACGGCCAGTGCTTTTGCTAGCGAAAGGAATGAGCAACGTCGACTCATAATTAAAACAACAATAATAATAGGACCCACCATAATACTGATGCCTATACCCCCACATGAAATACAGGATACAACGGTTACAGGATTGTCCTCAGTGCACGTCAACAGATGAGATCAACTCAGATCATCAGAGGTCAGCTCGAGAA
Organism: Varroa jacobsoni; assembly: GCF_002532875.2. Classification (NCBI taxonomy): domain Eukaryota; kingdom Metazoa; phylum Arthropoda; class Arachnida; order Mesostigmata; family Varroidae; genus Varroa; species Varroa jacobsoni. Next base: position 71,964 of record NW_019214555.1, read on the forward strand.
GTTTAGAAGATGCAGACGTTCAGACGCTGTTCACAATCAATGGAATTATTCAGAGACGCAAATTAAACATTTAGATAATTAGATATTCAAAGAGTCTCTTTCACCCAGAGGAAAAAAACACACTTGAGGAAACTGGTAAAAGTTGAAGGCGAAGTTACGAATGCAAGATCGACATTTACGACGATATTTGCTAGCGTGGAACGATGTTGGCTAATTGCAGGGTTCTCGGGTCGAAGGCCCATTGAAAATGAACTCATTGCCGAACGGCGATACCAGACGTAAAACTCAAGGCGTTTAGAAATTATCTGTAGTGAAACCTTCATATTGTGCAAAATCCCAGTAATAGCTTTGTGGGTAACGTTTGACCGCTAATCTTAGAAAGACGTGGTAGCTAATAGGTTCAAACCTGGGCATAGACGGGCAGACTTCGTTTCGTGTTGAAAGCTAATTGTTTGATGGAATGCCGAATGGTGATATTGGACATGAGCCTCGAAAGGTAGTTAAAGGAGCTTTATGCCAGTTTTTTCATCTTTAGTCTATATGTGCAATAGCAGTTTTTGGATATTTTTTTATCTCACTTTGCCATATTTTGTAGTTGAAAAACGCGGCAAACCATTTGGAAGAGTCACTTCATTCATTTGAGCAAAATATTCATTATCAATACATTGTCGACTGAAGCATGATTTCACCATGTTTGTCAGTGTTACAGCTTAATTGCGGCGATGTCCCTGAGAACGGAACTTCTGCTTCGAGGGTAAAATTTTAGATGTATTCATAGTATGGTTTTTTTTTAGCATAAACACCCAGACGAAGATTCCCATTGATGAGCTCTTCGCGAGCTCTACTGGAAGAGCTGTGATCCTATACTGCTACCGAAAGCAACCGAGCTGGGTTATTAACGAACATCTCTGTCCTACTTTAACGATTATTATGGTGTCGCCAGTCACGGAATCCGTAATACAGTTGCCGTTTCCTGTCGATGAATTGCCGTCCCGTCACGAGCGCCCGCACTCCCCTCTACAGTTGTAATTGTTACACTGATTTTGAAATAAATGCAATAAGTATCACAGTATTGTTAATAATATATTCTGGTTAATGCATTTTCACCTTTTTTTTGATGTCCTCGCGGATTTCCTCAATCATCCGGTCCAATTCTGGATCATTTGCCTTCTGCGCCATTGTTTATCTCTGTTTTTTTTTTCACCTTCTCTTTAATACGTAGCGTAGTACGCTTTTTGTTATATTCTCGATGGGTTTGTTTCTGTACACACAATCAATGTACACCACCTGTTTATGTATAACTCAATATACACACTGACCGCGGTGCAGAGATGATGTCAACAAGTTTAATAACAATAACAGCGCCATCTATTACACAGACAGATAGATGATATCTCTCGCTTAATCCTTCTAGCTGCTATCACAGCATCTTCTGATTAATGCAATAACACGTGACGGTAACATAGATAATGATAGATAATGGATCGGCTTGAAGATAAACTTCGACTTTTCAATGAAGCTAGTGAAACTGTGTTCAGATGGTATGTAAAACAATGTAGATATAACATAGTCATGCGTCGACATCTATCATTCCGCCGAATATGGTGCGGCGCAAGATATGGCATGTTTTCATACGGCTAAGTAACAAAATTAACCACTTTCCTTACTAATCTCTGTTAAAGAGCTTGTCTTTCTTTGAAGTTCACGATTGAACAGAGAGCATCTGTCGAAGTAGTTTGTGATGAGGGATTTTTGTACGTTTGCTGAACGTGTGAACTTGGTCATAAATAACTAACTGAGTTATGGCACCTGTCAGGTAGAGCATCATTGCCCTAGCAACACTTACATTGGCTTGACCAAGCGTAGAGCTCTCGAGTCAAACTCATAGGTACTTTTTCTCTGCTGACTTATACCAGCGTTAAGCGTCGTATGTCTCCGAGTTTGTGACGACCATAATTATAACAACAATGCGGTTTCTTCTATCTTCCTTTTCGATTGGCTCCCGCTTCTCTCTGTATCTGGGGACTCGTATTACAACTACCGATGCACTTAAAAATCAAGGGAAACCATCTGAACGAATATACAGACATGCATTCTCTGATTCGAAGTGATCGAGAAAATGTCGTTCCCTCCAGTTGTCTTAACTTGCGCTGCATCCAACAATACATGTTCCTATGCAACGACGTAATCACATCGTTCACCTTTTTTCGATTAAACCACTCGCTCGCATCACCGTCGTCAGAGCAGAGGGAAGTCGGAGCACCAGCTCCCATAAACTCAGCAACGATGCTTCCTGCTCAGATCAAAGCCTTCACTAAGTACCGTGTTCCATTCGGACTATCCCGCCCAGCATGTGCTCCTTTTGCTGGCATCACACTGCTGAGCGCCCAGATCAAACTGGCAATCCTGACACACGTTTACCTGCGATCTCTCGTATTGCCTTGTCGCTGATGCTCGGCGCACACCTGCGTCAATCAGCTCTCAGCCTGCCCGTCGCCTCTATATCGTCTCACCATTATCACCGCATCGGTCGCACTGGCCGGACTCGTTATTATAGCTGAAACGCCACTAGTCCAGTTATTTTTCTATCGTCGTCACCGCCGACGCTACTACGACGAACACTCGAATGAGCGCCATTGGCTAGCGTCACAGCTATGAGCACTTGTTGCGCTTGAACGCTTAACTCTGACTGAGTACATAGCACCGAATATACGTTGCATTAGTAATTGCCAGTAAGCAGTCGATCTTACGTTGTTTGTGACGCCCGATTGCCGGCAGCGACTGGAGCCGTGATTGCCGCTATTGTTGTTACGTGTTTCTGATATTACGATCCCTACAGAAAGAGTCGGCTCTAATGTGTTAAGGCCATTCAATGATGCGTATCTGCCAATGTACCAGCTCGGTTGAATTTTCTATTTGCTGCTTTTTTGGCTGGCGTTCGTACGGCTGTGAGCGATAATCCGCAGTGAACAACGGCTGCCTGTGCAGTTCGTACGCAGACTCTCCTTTTCGTTTGTATTATTCGGCTACACTCTTTGGCGATGGCTGTACATTAGTTTAGTTCGTAGATGCGGAACTCAGCGCAAATCGCTTCGCTAAGAACAAGCGCTTGTGCCGGGCTCCGTCCGAAGCTACGGCGATGCCTGCTTCGACTGGCTCTTGACTTCGTGCGGGCAGGCTGTTCACTTTATTTGATGTCCTTGTCGTGGGCCGTAACTTTCCGTTGCCTTCTGCAAGCGGTGCTGAAAATAGAACTTCCCTTTTTTCCCTCTTGGTCTGTGTTTCATTTCTCTCATGCTGTTTTTGTTTGTTTTCTGTCTCACGCTCTTTCCTCCCAACGAAAAGTCATGTTGTCCTTTTCATCAGCGGTGCCACTGCAGCTGCAACAGCTGCTGGACGACGAAGCGGCCTATTCGCTTATTTCTGGCACTTCTCCAGCCTTCCACTCTACTATGGTTCGTCCATCCGATGCGGGATCAATGTTGACAGTAACAGCGCGTACAACGGTACTAACAATCGCTCTGTCGGGGCCATAGCGACTATTACTGCTGTTGCTGCCACTGCCGCCGAAATCAGTAGTTCGGGTCTCATTCAGTACTCAGCTGTTGTTCTGGCAGCCGGCGCTCCAGCGTTGACGGTGGAGTACCCTATGCGTGTTTCTGTAACGGCAGGACTCGCATGTTTGTGTGTCAGGGTTTGTGGTGTTCTTTGTCCATTTCGTCCGTGGCTATGAGGTCGTTTTTTGAAGGCGTGTTGTCCTATCAGTGATGGAGCAGTGATGCAGCATTACATTGTATTGCACGTTTGTGTGCGGAATTAGCGTCTGCATGGCTAAAAATTGTTCGGAAAGTGATAAAATAATGACGGAAGAGGCCAAACAACGTGGTTGGTAAAGTGTTAAAAATTCGGAAGCTAATCCGCTGGATGAAGCCCGCTAGATTACACGAGGTCGAACATATACACATATACGTACCGTATACGTACGGACGTTGCCGTTACTGATCTGTACGTGGTGCGAATCAGTAGAGATGTAGCCAAATTTCCCCCCATTCTTCCCTCCCGCTTTTGTTGTTACCGTTGCGGTCGACTTAATTACGCAACGGTTGATCTTGATGACAATTGTAATACATTATGGTGCTCCCAGACCATTTGTACTATATCGGCTTTGGAGTGCACTGTGCCACGCATTGAAGTGTAATACTAGTACGTGAGCTCCGCGAAACACTCCGATCAACAGCTGGATCCTTGTGTATCTCTGTCTCAACTAGACATTTTAAACGGTTTGTCAATTTATGGGGCCTGTGCAGCAATTCTACGTATACCGCACCACATCGATAACGGAAAAGGTAATACCAAACGTTTGATGAACACAAATCTGTACTTGTTTGGTTAGTCGGCGGTTAATACTCGCTCGTATTGAACACGCCCGTCAGCGTATTTGTGCGTTCCGGGCTAACTCTGATTAGACTGCCCCGTCGACAAAGCTAAAAACTGGAAAAGGCACGATTGACCGTATTAGTGGCAGTCACCATCACGATGATCGTCAAGCTCCAAGACTAGCCCTCTAGCCGGTGTCAACAAACTAGATGAACGATTCTTCTGTCCGCGTAACTCGTATCGATGTAAGTGTTATAAGTAGACTAATTCGATGGTAGAAACACATTTTTGCAGTAGTACTTCTTAATATACAGACTATTCGAATCGGGTGTTTTGATCGGCTGCGGTGAGGCCAGGCTGAACAAACAGCTTCCACATTGTTTTTTGGATTATTCCGTGCGAAACAGGAGCTTATTCGACGCGCTTGTTTCTATTTCAGATGAATATGGCCAGTTAGCACATACCAAAGCACGCACATAGGGACGTCATCCTGCGTAGAACTTTACCCTATCTAGCGCGATTGTAAATCCTGAAATGAAAGTACAGCGTTCTTGGTCCTAATATCAGTCCAATTATGTGTAGACATAAAAAGCCCTGCACTGAGCACTTACACACACTCGATCATCGATCAATCAATCAGTTTCCATAGCATGCTACAGAGTAATACTCTTAAAGTCGTGCTTTCATAAAATTTCCATTGGTGTACACTGCTATGTGGTATTTATGGAAGTTAGCTGCAACCGCTATAGATAACTCATTTTCTATTCGAGCGGATCACTTCAGGTTCCACAGCCAGGCTTGATGTATCCAAATTAACGACCTACTCAAAAAAAAAAGCCCAGCATGATTGACCATTCACCGTCGTTCACCTTAACGATATGTTGTTTTACAACTTCCAACGTAATATTAACGGCTTCCAAACACCGAACTACCACAACCATAACAAAGCAATACTTCTATACTTTCAATTAATCCAAAACATTAAGCCACCACTGGAGCAAAGCAAGACTTGTCTCCTAAAGGTGATCACTGTTTACTTTAACCGTAACAAACGAAAAAGAAGCGTTCCGTAGTTAGGATAACCGTTGACGACGGCTAGGATGGCACCTTGCACTGCCAAACTGTACCCTTCGACTTCTGCTGGTCAACGCCTGTCAGTCGCTGATTCAGTTGTCACAGAACTGCTGTATTCGAGCCGGTGAGTCCAGGAACGATATAGAAAGACAGGTCGAATATGCACTGCGGCGATATATGGATTTCGCTGTTTCGGCATCACTCGGCGGAACCACACAACTTCTACGGCAACTATCGAACCGTCGCCTTAGGTTCCTCAATGCTGCAAATATGTTTCGATGCGGCTCGCGCACAAAATATATTTTAGTATTTAATTCTACTAAAAGTGTACCGCTAAATTGAAAAAAAAACTGTCGTTACTACTTCTCGACGCTGCCGCTGCAGGCCGTGGTCTTCTCGTTACGGCGGCTGCTCTGTTTTGGCTGGTGATTATTTTCCCCTCGAAATCATTGCGTTTTTACGTTACATTAAACCGCCAGCAGGAGGGAAAATGCCATCGCGAGTAACAACGATTTAGCAGTAGTCGCTATCCCAAAAACTCCCGAGCGGTTAACGCTCGACCAGAAGCCGTTGGTGTAGACAGTTGCCCTCATAAAGCGCCGGTCAGGGAGCTGTAGCGGACAACTAGGCCCTGTTTTCGGATTAAAGGGAGAGGACCGACAATTCACTCGCTGGTTCAAGGACACGGCACACCGCAACGTCGGGTCCATCTACCGCGAACTAATGGCTGCAGACAGGTACATAGGCAGGTAGGCTACAGGACCGCGAGGGCTCTGGCGTCTGTGGTTGGTTTGATCGGTACGACGATGGGAATTTGACGCGTGTGGTCTGGGTTTGGTGGTAAAAAATACAAAATGGATAAGCTTATAGGCTGGTTAGCCATGAACGAGATGACCAGATGGGTCTAACCTAAACTAACTGCGCTACACTGAAAGGTCATACGCGAAGCTTGTCTCGTGACTATAGAATACGACTGCATATAACGACCGTAGCGTGAAAGGTTGGCAGTAGGTCGACTACCTGTATTACAGAGCGTGTCAGATTTTGACAATGTGAATTTGTAGGCGAACGCACGTAGTCGGTACAACATAAAAATAATAAAGTTTCATGTTATATATAAATGACCCGTTGTCAGCAAGAGTCTCACATGGCAACATATTATAAAAAAAAGCTGACAATTAAATTTAAAAGAAAATGTGTTTCCTCATCCGATACTAATGTTAGCAATAGAGGTTATTGTTGTTGTTTGTTGTAGCCTACCTTAAACATGACAATTCTGTCTCTCGGCAAATGTTGGGTATATCTAATTATGCTTGTAGCTTAGTTGTCGTATGACTAGCTCGTATAACATGGGCACTTCGTGCAAAAAGGGGAAAGCCCAATAAAGAAGAGGTGAAATTGCCTTTGTCGGCGCCCAGATGGGGCTGCAACAGCTGGGTGAAAAAGGTACGTACATGTGACGTGGGTTATGATCAGAAATAACGGAGTCGTTATTGAAGACTTTCTTTCACGCTAAATTTTTTTTTCATCTATATGTTTTTTTTGTATGTCAAGTCCCGAAACTCAACCTGATTTTGCTTGCAAATTTAACTATAACAATATGTTTCTATATGTCTGTATAATCACTTTGTATTATAGTATCAATATGAAGTAGCACCATTGCATCTTTTTGTATCGGCCATTTATAAATGTCTCTACCCAGAATCTCGATTTGTGTTAAAAACAAAATTTTAATTATCAAAAATAGTAGATGTCATCTTTACCTTACTTTAAAATATCTGCCGATAACGGTAGATCTGCGTTATCCAACCAGATAGAGAATCTCGGCGCCTGCTGCTATTTTTGGCGGAAGGCAGAGAATTCAGGGCGGGCATGATTCTTCCGCGTGCCTCTAGCGCCATTTCAGGAAATGAATGGCCTAGACCACTTTCTGTCAAGGTCCAATTACACTACACAGCTCGAGATTTAAAAACAAAGTAGAACTTGGAAGACGATTTTCTTTAAGTCGATGCCATTCGGACCCAATATGGACTAAACTGATCTGTTACGGAGCAATTCAAATACAAATGTTCATTTTCTTGATTTTTTTCATAGAGTACTGATGTATGATGAAGCCAAAGTACGAGTTAGCACCACTGTATAAGTACTAGACAAGAAGGTCCTATGAAATATGTAGCAGCTAGGTCCCAAATGAAAATGAACTCGCTACCAACAATTCTCAGTTGAAACCATAATAAAGGATCTGTTTATCCTTAGGGTTCCCCGATTAAACCAAAGAGCCATGTCCTCTCATAAAATAGCAACGCATACCTCAATGATAATTAAACCTCACCTACTTACTGGCATACACAAACAACCGCATATATCGAAAGCACGCTTTCACCTGTAATACGCTTCAACACGCAACACTATGCACAGTGGATCATAGGCATAGCCGAAGCCCCCAATTCTCGCAGTAGCTGTTTACCACATGCCACTATACTCCTCGATCAGCTACAGCAGTTGGGAAAGCTGCCCCATCAAGGCTCCAGGCACCAGGAAATTAAAGTGAAAATTGCGGAGCACTCACACAAAAAAGGTTTACTGATGGTGGTCGACGTCGCACGGTGAGCTCCTCTTCCTTGCTGAGCTGGCCCAAGAAACTTCTGAGTGGCACCGATCGTCACGATAGCCCCAGCAAAAGCTGTTGAAACAGCGACCTAGGAAGCAAGCGGTGAGGAAGGATGGTCCACAGTCGATGCCCGCCTCTGGTGGCCTGGCTTCTCGAGAGCCGCGCGAGCTTCTCAAAATGGCTAATGTCAATCTTCGAGTCGCCTATACCGCACGGTCCCCGAGTCCATCTCACTGTAACAGCAGCAGCTACAAGCCCTAACTATTAATGCGAATAGAGCCCGGACAGAGTAAGCATTAGCATGAGCGGATGACACAGCTGGTAGTAGCTTTAGCGTGGTCGCGCGCTAGTACGGGCCGGCGCCTGAGCGCTCAGCCGGTCCGAGTCGGTCAGAATCGTAGTGCAGAAGACCCTGCCGAGAGACAACCGTCAGGCCCTCATGCGGCCACCTGCTATACACTGTTAGGTTATGGTTCGCTTCCAGCTGGCTATAAGTTTTAGAAGCCATTAAGGAAGTACCAAGAAGCAATGCTGCAGTGGAGGCTGCCAGCTCGTAATTTGCTGGCTGCGAGAGCCGCAGCCGGCTCGCGTGTACGGAAACACTTCTCTGTCGCGCTGCGCTGTGTTGCGATTGTCGCCATAACGTCCGCAGTACCGAACACCGCTCTGTAACCGGTGCAACGCGTTGGTTGACTCAAACCGTCGGACAGTTCCGATAAATAAAAACGAAGCGGGGCTGACTGGGAAAGTGACTAGTTCACTGTTCGGATGGATGAGAAGCAAATGGAGAAACAGGCAGACCCACTAGCTGACGCACCGGGGCAGTTTCGGCTGCCCGTTGCGTCCTGCTGTTTTTGCAAGACATGGTTGCTGCCACTATCACCATCCGACTCAAGCGCTTACCGCTAGCGAAGAATATGAACTTTAGCGCTACCTATGGGCTACCTAAACAACGCAAACACTAGCCGTCATTTGGCGTCTTACGTTTGTCTCGCGTATTGCAGATGGTCGTCCGAGCCGTCAGCAACATTATCACCAAGTGTGGATATTAATACCACCTGCTCAGTGGCCACCGCCAGGCGGACGTTTGGCTAATTCGGCGCTCCACAGGCTCGAACGCCTCCAGGAATCAGCTTGTTTGATTGTGGTGTGAGTATTTTGATAAGTATTTATTAGCGAAGCCGCCGGCCTATTGTCCCGTGTCCTGCTAGTAAACTAGCCTGCTAACTATTTTAGCCAAACTCGCGTACCTTAAGGTTCTATTTAACCAAATCTGAAAAGACTAGATGTGCTGTCTTAAAGCACAGCGGCTTTTTGCTATTGGTACCATTCTACTTAGTACTTTAACTAAGCCAGCACTGGCCCAAAACCAGCGACAGACCCTAGATGCCTTACAGATCGGTACCCAATGCCAGCATTTTTGTATATAGGGAAATTCAAACGCACTAGCACCTTATCAGTGATTCAGCAGAAAGACACATCCAGCAAACAACACATGATCGACACATAATGATGGAAGCCTAGCTCGGCTGTACAACACACGTTCAAAGATAAAGTTGTCGTCAAGCGAGAGCAATCTGGCGCCTATCAGCAACTGCAGCCGAAGGACCAATATGCGGGCGCGTTCTTGTTAAGCTGTCTATAGGCTACCCTCGTGGACAGCGGCAGAACGCGATAGTTCACCTTAGGACCACAAGACTGAGATAACCTGCTGTTAGGCAGCATCGCCATCATAACATGTCATGTTGTGCGCTGCCAGTCAATAGACGAACGCGCCCATTTTCATTTGTTGCTACTGGTGTCGTTCTTCAAGAGGCCTTCCCGTTCAGTCCTGCTAGGGAACTGCCACAACTGCGAGACTACTGCATGAGAATCTATAATGAATGGGAATATACGAAGTACTGCTACTTGGAGGACTCTAACAATGCTATGTCTTCAAGCTTCCTCTTCCAGAGAAGACACTGAGAGCGCAAGAAAATAGCAGTAACCCGCTGAATGAGCTTTCAGATCGTCTTGAAGAATACTCTATTTGATGGTCAACAACCAATTGACGTAGCCAGAGAGAAACAGCTGCGGAAGAAACGAATTAAATGTAGAGCAAACGGAAACATGTTAGGATATATTCGAATAAAAACACACACACACACGCACAAACACATACGCATACACATACAAAATAAAAATTAACTACGCCTAAACGGAAATATGAACTAAGGCTACTTTCGTATGAAACAGACTGAGCGAGGACAGAAGAAGGCATTGGAAAAGAGCCCAGAAAGCCCAGTGTGGTACTGGAATTTGTAAATCGGTTACTAATGGGTGAAAGTTGAATATAATCGGCCAATCGGAGATAAGGTAGATAGATATTCGAATCTGTTTGTCAGATCCCATTAAAATTTCAGTAGTCTGAGATCAGTGAAAACGCTTTCAAGTGTTTATGGCCAATAGGTGAAAAACGGATGCCTATTTCTTGATGTTTTTTTGCTATGTTTGTGTAAATATTTTTCAGTTAAATACCTTTCAATATTGTTTACTATAACCGCTTTGGTTATTCATGAAGCTAAGATTTTATAGATAAAGATTTAGCACGTGTTTGAATCAGCATCCGACATCGGTACAACCTGGCTAATTGTCAAGGCTGCCTACTGATAGAACTAAAGCTGGTAACAAAAGTTATTAACTATTGTAGAAACAAAAACAACCGACGCATGAAGTAACTTTGATCTGTAGTGAGCGTCTGGTGCAGTGTACAAATAGTTTATGTATCGCGGCCGTTAGTATTATATAGTGTGTTTCTGATTTACTGAATTCGACCCTCGGTGATCGTATTTACACTCGGTAAATATATGAGCATTGGTTAGTCTCAGATCTCCTACAAGCTAAGCGACACGCCTATATGCAGTAATCCCTCAACAAAGCTGACCAAAATTTGGCCATACCAAGTGACCTTGCTTGAAACCATCCATTTAGATCTTTCGAACAGGGCCCAGAGAAGGGGGCGTTATGTTTGCTGATCGCTGGCCGGCACATTGCCGGGCAGCGTTCGGGAAAAGGTAACGTTTCTTACGACAGTCTATTTCTTCACATAAGTAGAGCCACTCTTTTTCGGCTTAACTGTTCGTATTCGATCTATGAACCAACCGTTCGTTTGCCGCTGGCGCCAACCTTGCGCACAAAACTCGACGGCCTAAAAGCCGACAGTGGCCTAAAGTTAGGGACACACATTGAACGACCCAAATGCTCAGTAGCATGTTGTCTCGGATGACGGTTAACTTCCACAGGATGAATGTGGGCGCTGTTCTTTTCGAAGCTGCACTAAGTACAGATTCGAAATTCAATCCCTGCGGAGGACGTCAGGAAGACCTGAGTATCTGACCAACAATAGGCAATGTCCCGGTTTGCTGAATAGCGTTGGGTCGAAAAATTCTTAACATTGATGTTTTTTTTCGAGAAAAACAAAAGCATTAGAAGATAGAACGATTCGAATTTTTAGCATCAAATATAAAAAGCGTCAGCTAAATTATACACGCACGTTGCTATGCAAAAGAAATGGCACTGTAAATTTATCAAGCACTTCAGACTTCATCATACCGGTACGCAATGTACAAAAATCGTCCGAGATTTCCCATGGGGCAATTTGTACTCGGAAATTTGCAAAAACGCGACCTTTTCTTGAGAGCACGAAGTTTATGTACGAGGTGCGAAGACATCAGCATGGCTAATCATTCCTCACTGCGACTCAAGAGCGTTCACTCCGCTTTCATTTATATAGATGAGTCTACCCATGGCCAAATTTAAGAATCTTCATGTCGAAAATGCAGCCATCTATCAGTGCGACTATACTACTGCTACCGGTTATTACAATACGTTTTTTGTTTTTTCGCGCGCCAATCAATGGTCGATGACTTGCTTTGTTGAGCAGTCTCGGAAATGACAACATTCGGACCAGAGTTATGTAATTAATGGGCAAAGTCATTGCAAAGCTCAACAAAGGGCTTTTCATTGGTGCGGGAAGAGGGGCTGCATTTTAGCGATCCAAATACAATATAATAGTTGCCAGCCCACATTGCTAAATCGGGCCGACACATTGGGCATGCTAAACATCAACATAACTTTGATTTTACTGGGGAATTGCCCCCCACCCAACAATAATCCGTACTTGTTCTCTATACATTTTGCCTGCTATTTGTTTCCTAATAGGGGAGGTATAGCCATTAGCGCTGTATTTGTTTGATAGAAATACTGTTTTCTATTTAAAAGAAGAACAGAATTCGGACTCGCTGGAACGGGAATTCGACGACCAAATATACAAGTGAACTACTATAAGTTACGCACGTGTAGTTATTATAACAATCATTACAGTCGTGTACTTTCTGGTCCAAATTTTAAGCCAACGGTTAATGGGTACTATATTGTACCATTATTATATTGTGTGACCGGTAAAAATAAACATCCAAGAAGTGTTGACGACGCTACATAAAATATATCTTTGAAGCAGTATAGGAACGTTAAATTTGAAGATTAGCTTTTATACGCAGGCAAACATCAAGGATCACGTTTCTGCGGCCCTCGTATCTTCCCCATTAATTAATCCGGACATAATTACAATTGATTGACTGCGTATTGATAAGCTGCCTCATTGAATAATTTAACTGACCTCTTCCTGTTTGCTATCCTTGCGTTCGAGTCCGTTATCGATAGATTTCTTTTTCTTGGTTACCGTGACGGTCTTAGTCTCGCCTCCTTCAGTTGCCGTGGGACCCTCGCTCTCCGACTTCGTGACGGTTGTCGTTGTCGTCGTCTTGACGAAGCGTCGCGTCAGCGCACTCATATTGACGAAAACTGCGTAGAGGGCAATCACCAAATATTGAAATCATCATCAGGTCAATCCGGCATCATTGAACAACCAACGCCACAACTCTTTTTTTTCTCTCTCGGGGGATGATGGAAAAGCAGACAAAAGTGAACACAAATCTCATTCAGAAACCGAAGATACGGTGAAGGGAAACGAAGTGAGAATCGAGAAGCACCTTAGCGGAAAACGCCAGCCAAATTTCAGGAATTTACTTGGTTCTTAGGTAACGCCCAGTCAGTTGGCTTTCTTCTTGCGACAACGAAAGCTTTCACTAGATCAATAAATACTTCAAAGAGGCATCCATCTGAAGCATCCACGACTGTTTACATCATAAACCCCTTTATTAGTTACCGGTGTCTAAGCTATAGGGATTTTCACTTAAGATAACTCACAACTGTTACTAGCCAGCGCAATCCGTCAAGGTGCTCAATGACCGTTAGGGGAATTTATATAGGAGGAATACCAGATAACCGATCACAAAAATCGCGCACGACTTATCCTCAGTAACTTTCTCAGTTGTCGAGCCTTGATGAGAAAATAGCCACCGAAAAAGCGAATTCTTAATCCAGGGATTTGTATGTAAGGAATATAACGATGCAACACAAGCACATTAGTACGTATATCAACAAGCTTGGTATAATTTCCAGAGGGTAAAAACATCAAGGTATTGGATAGCCGACTTCGTTAATGCTGGACCAGGTTTATCCAACGGGTGGGAATCCGACGCGCAACTGAGTTCGTTTGGGATACTGCATTATTGCGCTCTGTTAATTGCAGTTTAATTTAGTTGGGCTATAAATGAGGTGCAGCTGGGGCCCCACCGTTCTACTGTCTGCTATAGGCTGAGACGGAAGACTGACGCGGTCCTTTGGTATTCGCTTGGACCTTCCGTTAAAACAAGCGAGCAACAAGAGACAGTGGCTATGCAATCGCTACTACCACCGCAGCTAAGGCCGTTGCTGTTGTAACTGGCGTAGCCTATCCAGTTGTGGTCCCACAGCTAGCAAAGGGGCTATCGTGCACGCACGCAGGTTTTCCACGAAGCAACCAGCAGCCAGCCGCTCTTTCTTTCTCAGGCTTTTTCTTTCTGCATAGCCTGCTATCTCTCACTGTCTCGATTTGTGTGAGTGTCGTTCTGTTTTGTCCCTTTTGTACTGGTGGTAACTGGGTGGTACGTGGCGCGAGTATCGCTGTCCTACCTGTCGCCCGCAGCGGTTAGAACCTCCCTTAAGACCAACGGCGGTATCATATGTTTGCCCTCTATAAGCTACGTGAGCTAATCAGTTTATCTGTTTGCTCCTCCCCCTCCTCCTCCTCCAAGCCCAATACCATAGACTAGGCTACGCTTGCAGGCGCAACTGAATCTTTCCGGTAGTAGATCAGGGAAGGACGCGCGATGGCTAGTCACTCCAGTACTAGTACCACTAACACTACTACTTATATGTACATTACGGTGTCTTCCGTTGCTACTTCGTTTACGGTTGATACAATAGGGGAACGGTGCACGACACTAACTACTCACTGCAGTCGGCGGCTGCAAGAAGACAGACGGATAGAAAGACAGACTCATTATTACGCCGTCGCACGCCCCGCCGTAGTAGCGCTCAGTCCGAGAGGTGATGCATTTGGTGATGGCGGTGCGAAGGCTGGGAGAGTAAATGCCTGCTGCCTACTTCATGATAAACGCGGTTTTGGTAGAAGGCAAACGAGCTTGGCAGGGCGAACAAGACGGTGCTTGTGGATTCTACGTCGAGACTACATCGCTGCCACTATTGTTGCTGACCACAGAAAGCAGCAAACCAGCTCTACCCATCGCATACCGCAAGTACAGCCGCTGGCCTTGCGGTCAGGCAAGCCATAACGAGGTTTGCGGAGGCGATCAGAGGCGTTGGGAAGGACCTTCTTTCCCGAGAAACGCTCTCGTATCTTCTTGGGTCAAAGAGACCGACGAAACTAGTAGGACACGGCGATACAGGGAAAGAAAGGTCAAACGTTGTTGGGCCTATTTCTTGCTTCTTTCAGCCCTTGATTTTCTGTAAGTCCTCACCTTCTTGTCCTTGAGTTTGTATCACTTGGTTTTGTGGAATAATAGCCCAGTCGCCTTAATTTACATGCCTTGTAGCCCGAGACAGATAATTTGATAACTTGAGAGGCCACCAAGTAAGAGCAGTTCACTGTCTCAGCGGTCAGTAATGTTCACTCAGACTTGTCTGACGGGGTACACGAATGATACGACATTGTTAACAATGGAAATTAATGGCTGAGAGTGTAATCACATGTTGACAACACGCCGTGAATTGAAGGGATTTTGTTTGTCGATTGTTGATGAAGTTGAGGCGCTAAAGTGAGCTTCGAGATCTTGAAATAACGATATTTGAAAGTCTGTCTCTTTTGGCCGTTATGTAATGGTGATACAAGTATTAGTATATAAGTATAGCATAAGTACAAACTCCACTATGACGGAACAAAGCAATCTGTAAACAGGGTTAACGCATGTAAGATACCCAATTATTGATTAGATGACCGCGGTGCTTCCGTGGTTTTTAATAGGGTTCCTAAGTTGATTGTCAAAACACTTTCCGTAATTCTTGTATCTAACGTTAGCTATCGAGTTACAGGTAATTCCGCGTTTGTGGATAAAAAAGGGCCTAGAGTTAAGACGAGTAAGGGGATGACGCGATCGAATCACATCTGTGTTTCCTGAGCGCCCAGATCATTATTCAGTAGCGGAAGTGATAAAAGACTCTTTCAGGGTTCTTGCTTAAAAATTCTCACGCACATTTTTCTATCGGCCGAAAAACGCGATAAAAAAGCGGTCCTCTGAAAGCCTTTAGATATTGCAAATATATCAATGTCTAACAAATGAATAGTGCCTGAAGACATATAGATTAGATTTAGGGCATGAGTAATAAATGTTGTAATGCTATTTTAATTGACAAACCATTTGATTAGGCCTGAATTGTTGATCTCAGCGCTGTCATTTACTTCTGCACTATTGCAAAGTACCTCTTCCAGTGAGAGACAAGGGCCCCTGACAACGCTCGTATCGTTGCCATTATGCGCTGAAATCGGTCGAACTACTGAATTACCTTGAAGACATATTTAGCTTATGCGATGAAGTCATGCGGAACAAAGGTCAACTTGAACTGAATCATGCGTTAAAATAGGCCCATTTATATACCTCACATGGCCTCAGACACGATGAGCCTTGCTCCGACTCATAGAAAGCCATTTACCCGATTGTTATCTGTTACGGAATCAAAAGTCAATTATGGAATATTGTCAATAATTCGCATAAAAACGATATTCTTTCTCCCCGATAACACGATCGAACTGTTACCTGCTAGCACTGGCTTGACGAAGCAGTCTTAACGCGTAATTAAAACGAAGTAAAGTGTACAGTAAGGAAATAATTGTTGCACGCACTTAACGATGAGAAATACGTTAGAGTAATAAGTATGTATGGTTAAAACCATCTACAAAGTATTTTAAAAGTGGACCATTATTTGCGATCATCATGCTCCTGTATTAAAATTTGATGTTACCAATGCCTTTCTGAAGTCTACCCGTCCTCATGCTGCCCGTCGTAAACATTATCTGCAACACTTCATAGTTTTTATACCTACCCACTTGATCATAATGTTTGGTTTCAGGACACCACGATATAGTCCCATTTATCATAACTGATTAGTTAGGCTGGTAGGCTGTCCCGGTGGTGGCGAAGCAAGTACCGTGTCTTCCTGCTAAACTTATAAGACACGTGATGTGAGTTCGTATCTAAGAGTAGACCCACTTTATGCTGGGAGCCTGCCGTTTTACAGAACTCCTATTAGCGGTGTTGGACTTGTACTCTAAATGTTTAGAAAGGCCGGTTCAGCTGCACATTTCAAACTCATTTTTCACAAGCTAATTTCGTCAAGAAACTAGAAGAGGCTATCTGTGTAGTCTTGATACTGTTGTTACCGTCCCATAAAGATATTTACTAGTCTTTAGTTAGTCTCGCAGCGCTTCCCCTGACGTCGCATGTCGAGGTTTATTCAGCATAAAGGCAGCGCCTTTCTGGGTCATATGTCTACATACCCACCCGACGTATGATATCAGAATGCTTTATCTTACTATCCGCCCCTAAAAGCTTCCTGTAGATTGGCTTGTTACTTCTTTTTTGCGTCCTTCAAACTTTTATTGGCTCGTGCCGCCCCTCAACGATTACTGCTGGCCATCTCAGTGACCTGCAGAGCCCGTGACCTGTTTCTGCCAGACGACGTATTGAGGCGCATTGTTGCAGCAGACGATAACAGCACAACAGCACACGACGGCACCAGCAGACGATAACAACATTAGACAACAACAAACTCGTGCGTACCATACTTTAGTTGGTCACTGTGGCTATATTTTTTTACATTGTTGTGCTGGCGGATAGCCGTTATCATCACTTGTCCAAGTATTACGAATGTAGCTAATGTACTCGTTTTTTTAAAATTTTTTGGGAAGTTCATGAAATGAGATTAGTCTTTAGCGAAGGCCGAGATCTTATCACATAGCTTGACCTCACCAAGGTCAATTGCGAGGATTTAGGACACATACGGTCCTTGCGCCACGGCACATTTAACAGTCGTGCAGCTACTGCAAGTCGTTGAGAATGCGCGGAGTGATTAGAACGATCACGCAACGATGGGACATGATAGTGCTGCCAACGGCTAGAGGAGACTAACGATTATTAAGGCGAACAGAGCCCTTTCATCGGTTGAGGATGATGCGTTCGGTCGCAAGCGAAACATGGTGGCAGAAGGCTTTTAGGCTTTTTGGTGGAATGAGACCGCGTTCGACTGAAGATGATAGTTAATCGGAAGATTTTTTAACTATGTATAAAATAAGCCTTTACGTGGATCAATATGGCCTTTTAGGCCGTATACGTTGTTATGTCGATTCAGCTAATGTGCTTTTCCTTATGTACATGTGTAACAGAATCGTGTTACGCTAAAATGAAATAAAAGAGTCGTGATTATATACTTCGAGTTCGAAAAAAAGGGTAGAAAAAGCTGTTAAGCATTACACCAAACGGCTGATCCAGCACGAACAGTTCTGCTTACTCAGGGTCTGTCTGACGTAGGCCCCATATGCATGTCTAACATTCGTTGGTAAATACATTAGGATTTAACAATTACGGAAACCTACCCTCTTGTAACTGCATTGGTCCTGGAGACGTTATGTCTGGCTTACGAAGTGAGAGCGCGATGTACGTAGATAATGAAACTTCTTATTGCACGTATTAAGGTACGATATAATCATAAAATAATAGTTACTAAGCGGCCCAGTTTCTAGAAAATACGTTTGTTTGACTTTAGTTTTTGTTTATTTAAAGCCTCAATACGAATCGATACGTTCTTTGTTTCAGCAATCTTCTAAAAGGATCTTTCTTTCGATCATTTCTCACAAGATTTAAAATACCAATTTTATTAAGCATATATGATCGCACATAAATGATTTGTTGGAGATTTGAAAATACCCGATAGTTGTTAAAAATACGCCTCGTGCGGACAGTGGGTCATTAAATAATTCCAGCATTACTTCATTTAATTTCGCCGGGAATCCGCGTTGTTTAGATGCAACTTTTTCATCTCTATAACTAATCTTCAATGAAAAAAACGTTTTTTTTTTTGTTGTCTATTCGTCGCTCGTTTTAAGAGATGGTTTCCACATCTTTTCTTTGATAAAAGTTACGTCACCTCCGTAACGTGTTGTTCTGATTATTATATAGAAGACTGCGAACAAACATAATTGAATAAAGAAAAGAGAACTTTAAATAAACGAGCTTTTTAACTGAATGGTTTTTAAACTAAGCGTCGTTAGCAAACGTAATTTGGCTAGTTAAAGACACTAGCTTTTTAAAAAACTTATGAGTAGAATCAGATTGACTGTACTTCAGCGGAAATTAGTCCGACAGAAAACATATTCTAACCTCAAAAACCAATACTCGTTTGTTGAATTTTTGTTCCTTGAGACCGGAGCACTATATAAAATCATCCAAGATTGTTTTTCTTTCTTTGGTTTTTAGCATTATCAATTGTTCGTTCTACGTGCATAGGTCTTTAGAATAGCCTATTTTTAGGTATAGCATTAAGGCCTTGCCCCCATTCCTAATCTAACCAAAGTAGGTCTTACTGGACCTATCTAGGATTTCTCCAACAAATTTATGAAACAGCATGGCAATCATACGGTTACTAACCTTCTTTATAGTATTTCATCTTTCTTCATTGCCTAGTTTCTTGGATATTAATATCTGGAAATAATTTGATTAATAATAGGAGTAATAACATTTGAACCAGCGTGACGGCTGGCTTCTTAATTATGTTTATTATGGCAACGTGCATTAATCACCCAGGCCATGCCATTCCTCAATCGGCAAATCTAATTGAACATTAGCAAAGACATTAGATATGGAGACCTTAAGTGAAACCGTACTACGAGATATATAGTGCAGAACGGAAATCGGACTGAAGGCCAGCCAGGAGGTGACTAAATATTGGGACACGAAGGATAAGAACGCATTGCCTTGAGAAGGCCCTTCATGACAGCAGAGCCTGACTACTTTCTAACGGCGTTGTTGGTCAAAACTAGCATTGCCATGTAACGCGTTACTGATTATAACCTAAATACCGAAAAAGCGGAATCTGCGTTTCCCTCGAATCGAATCCCGACCAGTTGTAAATATGTGTGGGGTATTCCACCTGCAATTTATGAAATTTTGTTCAACGAAATACCTGCCTAAAGCATACGATCGCCACGGACGAAACAATTCAACCTCTACTTCCAGCCAAAAAGCGCACAGGCGAAAGAATGGCCTCTCTTGAAAGAGAAATCGATTGAAGTAATAACGTCGAGTAGGTTCGAACGTAAGATGATAATAGTATTTAGGTAAGCGTAAGTACGCGGACATCTGCTATAATGAGACATTCGCTGAAAATGAAACATCGAATGCAGCCCACTTTCTCGCGTTTTTCAAGAGACCCATGTACTGTTGGCACGGTCCGAGCCGTCGGGTGCAGTAACCAGCAGTCTGGTTATTTAATGGCGACACCAAACATTATGGCCGTGATTTCGTTACTTTTTTGTCTAAGGCAAAGAATATGCAACGTTGGTTTCAATCCGCCTATTTTTCCGATCTATGTCCGTTTGATTACGGAGTATTCTGCTAGGCAGGCACATACCACTATCGATTTACTTGAAGAAATCGAAGATAGAGAAATCTTGGTGTTGGGAACCTTGTAATACCAATAATGGCGTATATAAGGCAACAGCAAACGTTCGAGGCCTCATATACCTTGGCATAAGATCTAAGATTAATACTGAACCTGGCTATTATTAAGTCACATATGAAAGATACTAAAGCCTAATATAAACACGGTGTATTGAGTTAAATACTAACAAAACCTGCCAGGGAGGTTTATTATAATAAAGAAATGATAGGAAATAGATCAGTCCTGCGTGTTCTTATCTGTGAAAGTACGCGCCAGAAAGACCTCAATAGATTAACCAGCGGCATTTAATACTGTGACGTCCGGAACTCAGAGCAACAATAGCTCGTCCGATTCCAACCACTCCCTCAAGATCCACCACATGTATTAAATTAAATAGTAATTGTAGAATACAGTTTTGTTACTTGCTCTATGTATGTGAAGGGGAAATACTGCCAGTTTTTTGATGTACCGCTCACTACTCGAGTGTTCAGTGCCGAATGGTTTTTTTTTGCACAGTCTGATATTTTGGTTTCGTTTGTTTTAAAAGTTTAATGCCTTTTGTCGGAACAGCGTGCGAAAGCCTGAAGTCAACAGATCGATAAGTCGGAAGTGATCATACATTTCTCCGTCATAGGGTACGCATAAAGACCCAAACCTATCGATGACTTCGTATGACTAAAGATCATCTCCCTGTCAATAACGTTGTCTAAGTGCGTAGGAACTGCACGCATATACAGAGCACTGTTTTTGTTGTGATCATTCTAAAAATATTTGCCAGCTATTTGGAAAATATCCAAACCAAACGAAATATACGAGGACCAAATAGTTCTAGGTATATCTATAAATCGTTCAGTTTCTATGTTTCGAGCTTTACGTCCGGTATTGACGTTAGGCGTTCCATCAGGCGCCTGGCTCCTAGCATGAGATGAAGTGTGTCTATGCCCGAGGTTAGAACCTAGACCATAACGTGTCCCAAATACGTTACCAATTACAGAGACATATCTCTCTCTATTGAACTGTCTCTATTGATCATGGACGCTTTCGATCTGATCGAAATGTTTGCCGAGTTTGTCAGATGCAAATGTTGTGAAGCATAACTGTATGTGTTCATGTGAGTTCTTGCCTAAAGGGGTTATGCTGAAATTACTCTGAGGGTAAACTACGTACTTTAATATGTCGATAACGTTAAAGCTTGACTCATAATAGATACGCGAAAATTTCGTTATTAGGTATTTTTTTCCAGTTACAATTATACATAAGCGGCCCTAAGTAAAACTTCAACGGAAACGTAATAGCCTTTTCGTAAAAACGTAAACATACCTCGGTTCATGCTGGTCGAGGAAGTTCACAACATTTATTCTGTATTCTACCTCATTAGAATGTATGCTTGCTGACGCTTTCTTTTTCATTAATTAACGTCCCCTTCGAAGGAAGCCTTAATCACAGCCCAATAGTCCACTTCTAAATGTGCTTTACTCTCTGCAAGCGGTGAGTATTCGTATGAACGCGATATACCTTCTTTAATCGGTCATTATACTTGCCGCCATGACTAATCTCCTATGAAGTCGTCACAGGGTGTCACATGCATCGGTAATGCACACAAACGAATCTTAGCTAGACCCTATATCGCCGAAGCAGCACAAAGATATAACTGCGACAACTCGACGTTTTGTGTCACGGCCCGTGGTCAAGACGGGTGGATAAATCAACCACTCTTTGCCCGTTTCTATATCTAGGAAGCTCAAAGTGTGGTTGTTGGTCGACGCCGCTGAGCTGTCGAGAGATCAAACTAGTTGAGGAACTCCGCGACGTTCGTGGAGAGTAAAGAGTAGAAATTATTTCTAAGAATATAGAAAAATTCGAGTATTTCATTGATTGCTATATTAGTACATGTATATGAATATATTCTTTATTTGTGGGTGAGAAGAATCATATTATGCCTTTTTTTTTCGATCTTTCGAGCATTAACGATCAGATTTAATTTATGCGAATCCGTAACGCACGCTGATTCGGCCCCATAGCCGGATTTACATTGCAGCGTACCCGTATTTACACCAAACACACTACTCAAACTTTAAACCTTTGAAACGATGTTGATGTCAAACAGAGATAAAATTAATATAATTGTTTTTTTTTTTTTTATCACACAGGTCATTCTGTTGGCTGGACTTGAGCCAGTGATCCCTGCGAGATGAAAATATTCGTGTATATTAGCACACAGTAACACTGAAACATTCATCATACTTTTTCAACGATACATATTTGCTTGTCGGAATTTTTCAGACGCGCTATATTCTATGGTAGAATTCCTCTATACAGTCATTCATACACTGAGCATTACGGGGTCTCGTTTTTCTCATATTTGAAGCTTCCCGGCAGTGGCTGCCCTAAGTGGGTCATCAGCTTCAACACTCGAACCGGGTCCAATCTTCGTGACGGCAGCAGCAAGGTCTGCCTATATAACCAACAGTGTCAACAACTACTAGAGCAAGTCACTATAACTTTGAGATACGATCGTGCCTGTCTGTCTGAGGGGGGAAAGACCGGCCACCGAAAGCCGCTCGCATAAGGCACATGCAAGGAAAACCTTTGAAGTAATAAGTAAGGCCACTTCTGCAGAACACCTAGACTTACTGTGCCTCTGTGATAGCTATCTCGGACCTAAGGAATGCGCACGGCTCATATAACATTGTAGATATAGCTTTTTTTTCCCTTTGACTTTTACTGTCTACGCAGGCGCCCGTGAGGAGCATGAATTTTTTAACATCTTTAGCAATCAAAAGATATGTGCACGTATAAATACGGTGTCAGAATGGCAAGACGCCAAGCTAAATACATGAATGCTGCGTCTTATAAAAAGTGTGTCCGTAATGTATATAATATTTTTATTTAGATGACTACGGCTTACGGCATGAAAAACCCAATAGGTCGGAGGCGGCCGAATCAACGGGGATGGAGTTGTAAGGGATTATCCATCTTCAATCTACAGTCTAAACATGCTCGAAAAAATGAAGGAAAGCAAATCGATAGAGGGAAAGGCTATCTGAATTAAAATAATAAATGGTAAGCCCGGGTCTGGTGGCATGTGGCAAAAACATTTTATGTGGTGGTAGTATAATTTTGAGTTCCCCTGTGAACTGATGACACTTTTTCTGGGCCGAAGAATGTGTAAAACCCTCACATCATACGCGCTCTTATTGCTAGTTAATTATATATATAAAATATATATATATATATGTATAGTTAGCATAATTAGTTATTGCTGAGTGGTCAATACACAAAACAAAGTCGGTTACGGGCAAACTCCCGCCAGACTCTTGCAACAATTTAGGTTGGAATGATCATAGTCTTCATCTCTATTTCCCGATAATTGTCTGAACGCGATCTTTTCCGATTTATGTTAGTTGGGTAGTCCAAGAAGCATCGAGTATGTCAAGCTTTCCATGAAGTTCCTCCATATACAGACGCATCTGTTTAAGGTAAGGCGGCCGTGATCAGAAAAAAAAAGCGTACGGATAGCTGGGCCCACAACTGTCTTAGTTCAAAAGAGGAAGAAGACTAATAACAGCAGGCCAGTTATGCTACTAGGCGACATTCACATGACTCTGTGCTGTACCCACTGGGGTGGAGGCTAGTCATAATTCGCTTAGCTTGAACTGCCCTAAGCGCGATTACTCTAAAGCTTTTGCCTTCTACAAACAGCGTTTTAAAGACTGACAAGGTTATGGATGTACATAGTCGGTTCAGGCAGCGGGGCGGACAGCATTTCCAGAGTTGTTTCATTGAGATAGAAATTCTTCTGTAAGATGCATTATATACGCGAGTATGCGTCTCGTAGACACTGACAAACGCGCATATGCACACACACAAAGGCGGAACGCCCTTACATGCGTCTCTGACACACACAAAATAGTTTATGAAGTATAGAGGCACATATACTGGCTAGCTAATATGTGGGATATAACAAGTGTACACTCACACTGGGTTTGTTCACAAGCGATTGATCACGCTTTGATGGAAGTCGCGTTTCGGGTTGTATTCACTGCTGCTGCTGCTGCTGAGAAAATCACAAAGAAATACACTCGATATATAACTGTAGCAGTCGATAAGCTGGGAGATATTCCCTTATAAATCGACGGGTTAACGCACTTTTAGTTGCGCGCTTAACCTCGTGAATTCAATAAAACCGTACACTTTCATAAACTTGTTTGATACCGAATGTCGACTAGGCCCTTGCCAAGAGAGGCAAGAAGGACAAGGTCTTTTCACGTCCATTAGTTTTACACTAAAGCTTTACTCGTCTCGACTCAGCGATATACTTCGTAAGCGTATGAGCTTTGCCAACGATGCGACAAGCCTCTACAATGACAATAACTACTGTGTTGTTCTATATATATATAGATCGACAAGCTCACGCCATTATCTAGTCTGGTACTAACTGTCTAACATTGCACAGATGAAAATCAGGGTAGAAATCTAAGTTTCTTAAACCAACAACCTTTTCAACTCTGTTTCCTATTACGTAGTTCACGGCGTAGCGGTTCGCGACTGTCCAAAACATTAATAAAAGTAGTGATGATATGTTTACATCGTATTTATTCTGCATAGACATCGAAGTGGCTGTCTATCACCATAATGTTTGTCGTACACAGAAAATAAAAAAAACTGCATCGTTAGAAAATACTGAAATATCTTAATCTTAAAAAATGACCAGTGTTGGACTATTTTAGGGCCAATGCATGCGTGATTATTGTTATCTCTATATAATTGAGCTCAACGAGTTAACTATTATTGTGCTCAATAAAGAAGGTTAGTATTCTTCAACGAATACCTCACGTAGGATACGAAAAAAAATATCCGAGACTCGTCTCCCTTCCGCGCGATTTCGTTCCTTGTTACGTCTAAAAATACCGGACTATATAATGATGGAAAACCTGTAAGCACGTCGTCACTCAATGGCAATAACAGTAGCAACTGGTGACCGTTGAACGAGACAGATGCATCAAAGCATTTCGGATAACTATTTTAGTGTTAGAGCACCCTGCTACCGAATCACCCCTTGGTTAAGGTACAGAGCGTGGTAAAATCGCGTAGACGGCCTTCTTAGCCGGAAGCGGCTGCAGCCATCTTGAAAACCCGACAGGCCGTCTGAGAAGAGAGATTTATTCACCACACCCAATGACGAACACCGACAAATTCATCTATATTATAGCTTATTTATAGGCACGCACCTCTCAAATCAGCTATGCGTATGTGGTATGATTTTCTGTTATGTAGTGTGTCCTGTACGGCCTGTGTGTTTGCTATATGAGCGTATCTTTATCGAGACCGAGTAGAGTTTTTTTTTTTTTGAAAAGCGGAACGAGGCCAATGCAAATGCCAATCTGTAGCAGACGGTAAACGACCTTTTGATGATGTAGATGCGACGAAGGTAAAATATCGTCTTTTCAAAGATTACTAAACATTACTTCGTCGAAGAGCCGATCGTAAATGTATTGTAACGCTGCTGATTTCCAATTGCTCATTGATACTATAACCGAATCGCAAAGGCAAAAAAACATCATTTTTGTTCTTCGAAACAGAAACAGGTGAACTTAACGTTATCAATGCGCTTTTATCATGCTCTCGGCTACGTAGCCTAAAACTCAAAAAAATATGCGGTATTTCCTCATTCTTCAACGATATATGTAGCGTGTGATAATTTTTTTTACCGGGTGGTACCAATATTGATTTCTTAGGCCAATTGAATTATTGAATTAACGAAAATTCTTATACTGGTTCAGTATCGAATGAGACTTGATATCCCATAATCATCTACACCGTCCTATTTTAGATAACTGGTCATCTGAACAGAGTATGATCAAATTGATTGCTATTAAAGCTTTTTCGTCGTTGTTGATCTCATCATTTATCGCTGATTAGACGAAGAACTGACTGGCATGAGGTAGACGGAATTATACTATATAGTTTTGTGTAATGTATATACTATAGAGTTTTAGATCTAGATTGTGGCTTTTCACTGATCTCGGTCTCTGAGAGTCGTAGATCTGTATGACGAAACAGTGAATGGAAGGAACTCGACCGGTACGCCTACGGAAACGCGCGGCTTCTTCTCATTCCCAATGATAACAATGTGTTTCAGTTGGGCGGAAGCGTTCGTAAACTGCCATGAAATGTTTTTTTTCTTTTGTTATGAGATCGTACATTTCCTTGTGAGTGGGTGTTAGCATCGATAGGGCCAGTAAACGCCCATCGCCTTCGAGTCAAAAGTAGAGCTAGAACATCGGTTCTATCCTCAGTACGCATCAGCGATGGACGATGCACACACACTTCAAGCAACCATTTTTCCGATAAACGCGATTTAAATAAAAATCTTTTGCACCGGTTTAATGACACAGGATAACTATAACATTATGTACCCCATTATGAAATCTTCGATTGACGAAGTTTTTCAGATATCATACGACTGAATGCCTTACATACGCTTACGAGCTTGGGTCTACTATGTAGCCTTCTGCGGTCAGGAGGTCGTTTATTATAATAAGACAGTTCGAATTTTTGAGGCTACATGGCTATCTTCGCAGCTGGCTATATAGCTGAGATCACTATTTTCATTCATGACCGTTGTCACTACTGCTTAATAGAATTTGAACGCCTCCTGATACACAAATTACTGATTATTTCCCTCTGGTGCAGTAGCGTGCTTCGAACGCCAAATCGGGGTATGATAAATTTATCATCAAACTACATTTAGGTTGCTTGTAGCTAAGAGTAGAGTGAAACAGTCAAACATAATAATCAGCTTAGTCCAAATATAATAAAGTATGTAGTAAACATTTTACTGATTATAGTTTTGATAAGCAACTTCAACATATTATGATATACGCATACTTCGACTTCAACTCACACAAAACGGCGCCCTGCTTCGGCTAAGATGCTCTACGAAACGGAGAAAATAGGCAGTCATTATTATTAATAATACAGTTATTATATAACGGGCAGTCATTCGATCTTCTTCAGGATCAATCATTAGTGATTTCGTCAGTAATAGTAGCCAATCGAGGGGTATCGGTGTGCAAAAACGATACGATGGACACTAAGTAAAAAAAACCCAAGCAACATTAGCATACAGGGAAGAAAGCAGGGATACAGACAGAATTGGTTTCTGCTGGTTAAAGAGGTTGTCGATAATAACTGAGCAGGGTCGTGACAGATATCGACCCTGCGGTTCCAACCTCATTCAAAATACGTACTCAGCTGAGGTGGTATTAGAAAAAAACCCACGGTATCTGTTGAGGTCATTTTACCTGTGTTGATGCCAAACAGCATGGGAAATGGAGATGGAACTTTGCATTTACCTTTGCGTTTACCGTTACCAGCTATCCCGTAGGACGAGCAGCTATATACCTAGATGGAAAATATGATACAGTGAAAATTGATCACGAGACAACAATTGGCTTCATCTTACTATCGAACGAAAATTGAGCATTTCAGGCCGCAATAGATTAAACAAAATAAACGAGTGGAGGCAACAGACTTTAGCGTGGCGATAGCATTTTTCAAGTAGCAAAGAATTATCACGTTCAAAATGGCTGCCCTCAAGATATAGCTGTAATTAATCCATAATCTTTCCATCTCGCTAGGCAATAAAGATGGCCCTTTTCGAACCAATCCCATGGTGCTTTTGCCTATAAAGTCATCGAGGACAAATCCCTAGCTGGTCAAAGGACATCGCATCCATGTAAACACTACCGTAAATATACACAGTGTTCTTTGTGCCAGCAAAAAAACAACGCGTTTAGCATTCGTGTCGTTGATGTGAACGCGTATATTCTCAAGCTGATATGTTGTGGACCGGAGTCTGAAAAACCCATCCAGCCTGAAGATGCTCCGAACTTATGTAAATAAATAAATTTATAGTGTATTTTGCGCACACGGAAAGTGTAAAATCCCTCATTGCAGTGCTAAATGATGATAGAAGTTATTTATTCGATCGAATAAATATATCTGACATTATACACTATGTGATCGAATTTGTTTATTCAAAAAAGACTATCTAAGGCCTCATTCTAAGTCACTGGTCGTTTCTGTCACTGGTTGGGAAATAACAAAAGTTTCAGCTTGTATGTGCCCTGGCTACCCAGAAAAGTGAGAAGGAATTCTACATAGATATTTTTGCTACTAGAAACTTGGTACTATGTGGAATGGTGGTGGAATGGAGGACAGCAAACAACTACGAAAGCTCTTTCAACCAGACCCTATTTAACAGATATATGGTCTAATTCTATTAAACACACTTTCGTAAATTTGGGACGCTCAATATTGTTACTTATATGTAGATATACGACGTTTGGATAGGCCCGTAACGTGATCAGGTGCCGAAGGCATCGTTTTCGAGCTACGTTTTGACCATTACACTGCTATGTGTTCATTAATATTTTAGAAAATAATTTCGTAAATACTTAAGAAAAGACAACTATCGAAAACTAATAGCAAACATAACAAACAACCGATGATTACGTTCCCTTTTGTCGCCTTATACACTCCAATTTTCTTTTATTTTGTAGATTAAAGTGGCTAAGTTTGTCAGTGTGTTTCAATTTTACATCGCCTATGCCATTGAATACAAACTTAGTACAGAATCTGCCGAAAAATATTGATTCCTTAGAATTGAGTCTAGAATGGCCGTCAGTGTAATTACCATAGTGAGGACTTTTATCCACGTAGCACTTTGTAACGGTTCTTTTGGCGTCTTCATATATAAACCACTGTGCGAGCATAATGATCAGCGCTAAGCATCATTAAACACTTGCATGCTATTCGCTGAGTCAACTTCAGACGAGATCATAATAGTTGTTTTTTTTTTATTGAACCCATATATATTTTTAAGAGTTATTCAAGTTAACCTCACAGTGTTCGAGTTGTATACTGAAGTTGGTTCTCCTTACGGGAGGGAATATTAGTTACAGAAAGGTTAATATGTACTTTTTCCATGCAATCATAACTATAATACTGTCAACAATATCCTGTATGCCTCATTTTCTCATAGACATAAAAAAAAATTTCAATAAATGTTCAGATGTTAAAAGAACCTGCAACCTTGAGAATAGTTTTACTAGCTCATATATGCGGTGATACAATATTATTAATTAAAAAAATATAGAAAAGTTTGACATTGCATAATGCAATATATATAATTATAAGACAAAAAATATAAGAAATAACAAACGCGAAATGTAAAATCCAATGTATATTATGTTTCGTTTACTGTAGATTCAGACTGTAAAGAATTATAGAAAAAGTAACTAAAAATAATTATATATATATATATAACTTTGTAGATACTAACTTTAATTCTTGCTTATAGATAATATCAATAGTCAACTTATTGAAGTATTCATATATAATATTCCGAATGATATTAAGCTTTAGATTTCGTCTCTGATAATCTAATTTTACGAAATCCTTTTTTGATTCAGCTCGAAAATTAAATACATTTATTTCAAGGCCAGGATAGGTGTCCTCTACGACTAGCTTCTGTGTCTTGTGATCTGGGTCCGAACCTCAGTATAAATAAACGTCGTTTCGTGCTGGGAGCCAGCCATATGACGAGATGCTGAACGGCGATGCCGGACGTAAAACATAGAGGTGCCTTATATAACGATTAATCTTTGTAATCTATCATGCTTCTTTCTAATATCTCATAATATATAGTGAAGATTCTCAGCTGTTCCAGGTGCAACCCATTATGCAATTGTATTTGTGAAACAACAATAATGAAAGTGATGTAAGCATCCAATGCCGAGGCAGGACGACCCACGAACCGGGCACTGTGTTTTCTTCTCAGCAAAAATAATACTTCTTGATCGCTGATTCTAAAATATTGAAACTCTCCAGTAGCTTTTTTGTATAAACAAAGTTGATCCCAAAAATACGTTTAGTCTCAACAAATATAGAGATCTCATATTTAAGATTTTTGCGTATGTTCCTTGGATGGGGTAATTATTGCATTGTTAAATAGGTGCAAAAGTCTCAAAAAGCTTATTATATAGTTTTTGAGGCTTCTGTATGAGAAGCGCTATCACAGCTCATCTTTTCAAGTAAAAGGCAAAAAGGCTACATTTCGTGCTTCATTGAGGGCCAAAAAGAAGATTCTAAAAGCGTTCGAAAACGACATTATTAAGTATACTGTATAACCTATTGAGTCTTGTTGAAGCTTCTTTCGTTCACGTTAGTATTAGCAGGATCCAACTCATATTTTAGCATAACTAAATAAATGATATCAATATAGTTTTTAATTTTCTAGCCTTCAGAACAGAGTTCTGGGTGTCGGGAAATTTACAACTGTATGAGTTATTATTACGCATAGGCCTTAGCTACGCTATAAACTGCTGCTGCAACCTCCATATAATATTCGGCGGTTGCTGAAGATAACAGCACGAAACTCTTTTACGTGTATCCTCTCACCTGGAACCACACGTTTATATTTTGACATAATGACTCAGATCGGGTAAAACTAGAACTATATTTGCTTCCAAGAAATAGTCCTCAGCTTAAAGTTTTCTTCCTAGGCATGTGACCCCTAACTTATTTGAGTTTGTACGTTTTGTATTACTGCCTCAATGAAACACTGTTCGCACGGTAGGTATATTCTAGCACGAAACAAATTGAGGGAAAACGTGTCCACGGGGTTTCGGACATAGGTCGTCTTACTACGCGTTTGTAACTATAGTAGGTGAACGCGCTAGCCTTGCGTTATCACGGAGACAAGCATACGTCATTGTGCCGTATTTTCATAGCTATTCATAGTCTAAGTGGACGAGCTTCTTATTTTATTTTTCCATAACCAAGAGAGGCAAAGGTATAACAAGCTGCACTCAATCGCCAATTGACTACTACAAGCTCATATTCAATCTCGTTTCCGCTTTTAATCTCGCGGTTGAATCGGGCGAATAACCCAGTCATCTGACAACGATCTTGTCCGCTACGGATTCCACGTGACCGATGTTATACTGGCATCCCTATACACACCTAGGCAGTAAAAGTTCAAGGCGAGCAAAATTGTTGAGTTCAAGAAAACAAGAGACAGGTCCTTAAAGACCTAATGTGGGCAGAAAAAGGCTACGGTACACGTAATATCCGTTTATGTACATACCAACTGTGCACTACGAAAAAAATCTGTGTATATTATCTTCGTACACAACATGCATGCAATATTACACAGGAACCGCGGATGCTTGATTTTGTAAAGGGCAACTTTCAAAGGTAGCGCGCACGATTTGCTCAAAACACTGAGAACTTCAGCCCGGGCCAAGTAAAGGGCAAACAAAACGTGCGCTCGAATGTCGACACATCATTTGTTTGTTGGGAAAAATAATTAGTGCAAATATGGAAGAAAATGTCAATATTGTAGCGTATCACTTCAGTGAATGCTACACTGGGGAGCGGCGATTGTTATTTAGATTAATAGAATTACTACTTCAGACCGCATAAAGATTCTTGAGAATTGCCAAACTTATCTTTCGTTTGGTCCAATCACGTATCTATATTATGGATAGTATAGGGTCGGATTATATAAGAAGAAATGCAAGTAAAAAAAACTAGCCAATTTTCAATGTTACAGGATTATATGCGTTACATATGAGAAGATTAGGCGAAAAATCTTAATTGGCCAGTTCGTGCCACCGTAGTGCTGAAGACTCTGACTGAAACTGCGTGTGGCGCCAGAATTGAATTTGTCACATCGTCTGCAATGCTATTCGTTGGGCGGGCATTACAAAAACAAAAGTGCGGCTTTGTCTTAGACACGTGATAATTCTACTCGTGATCTTGGGTTGCAATGTACCTACAATGTACTTTACCTTTAAATAGAACCTGTTACGCAGGAGCTAAAACAAAGAACGATAAATAGTTAGCCAGTTCAAGGAATCATTGTGCTCTGAATAGAGAAATTGCAAGCATCGAAGAGGTGTTGCCGCCTCCGCTAACTTAAGCTAACAGTCGGCCCATATGTATTCATTACAGAGAAACATGATTGCTTCCTGTCGTATCACACGGGTTTCAGCAATCACAACGACCGAAACCCCTTTTACACCGCTTGTTCCGATGGCACGAAGCACCCATACATTCGGATTTTCGAAAGGGTTTCAGAACAAGATTGAAGCAAATGTTTTTCAAATTTTATGAGATAACATTACTGAATTAAATATGGGTCACTTCGATCGTTAACTTTCTATCGTTTCTCTGATTATACTGTAATTATCGCATCGTTGCGGAATGTTATTGAATTTTTTTCATTTTCACATGGAATCTTCATATGGAGCCGACTATTTATCACGCGCGAGCAATCGTTTTAGAAGTAATTCGTCTTCGTTGCCTTCCTAGAGATTCTCGCAGATGGAAAGAAAATAATTTTATGCCTATTTGTGTGGGAGCACCCAAACGTGCAGCTTCCCTTTGTAGTCAACCTTCTTTCAATGCTTTAAAACTGTCTAGTGGTTGATAGGTAACTTTTCGACAAGGTGTCTATACTGACGCGCCAATCAGTCAACTTTCACAATAATTTCATTATTTTTTTTTTCTCATAATTAGTCGACACTAAAAGGACTATCTTTCACATCGTAATTTCCAGAGCAGGTGCAGCAGTTCCTTACGATAACGCATTTTGTCCATGTACGGCACACATTTTCATACGGCTGGACAGCATTTACACCTGTACCGTAATAAGATTATCAAATATAACAAAATTTCACCTATTTTCAAAATGCCGCGCCTTGCGTCTTGAAAAAAGCCTTCTGACTTTGTATTGCTGTTAAAACTCAGCTTTCGAATAACGCTGCCCGTCGACCCGACGCAGTTTACGTCACGTAATATATGAAACTTCTAGGCAATCTACCTAGCAAAATAACCATTATATTTTAACAGCTTTGACAGTTTAATCGTCACTGTTTGACCGCTTCCTAGTAGCTAAATATCACCTCAGCGTTCTGGACATTCATGAAAACTTCCCCACTAGCCTAAAAGAAAATCTGTCCGCCAATTGTGGAAATTGTTCGTATAAACACGATTTGATACGTGTGTAATGCGATTATCTTATCCGCGAAAAAAGGGGTGAAAGATAAGTATTATAGAAAGGAAGGCGAATAGCGCTTACCGAGAAAGCAATGAACTGTCTCTACAAAATGTTATGTATCAAGCAGACGACTTCTTTGTAGACAAAAGTTGCGTACTTTGTGAAAATGTTACAAGTTACGCAGCCAGATTGCTTAGCATAAAGTCATAGAATTAACCCCAAATGACTTTTCGGCGATCGCATAACCACTGGTTCTAACAAAAAAGCTCGGGCGTTGTGTTGAAGTAATGAAATGTTGAAAGTCTCCTCATAGTATTAGCGATCTAGTTCGCCTTGGTAATAAGGTTTTTTATTTATGCAAATTTTACTAAATAAAAATGCTTTAACACAAGAAGTTCTCCTTACGGCGGCAAACTATACTGATAAAAAAAATCTGTATTCAAAGCTAACCATTTAAGCGTTGAACAATTGCGATCAATGTGCAAATGACGCGAACTCGCTAAAGATGTAGCTAACGATTTTCGCAAAGTCAGCTTAGCCAAACGCTGTCTGGAAAACTCTTCAAGCCACGGTCTTTTCTTTTTTGTACGTGTCTAATCCTTAGCCCTTACCAACGATTCCATAAGATAGCGACGTTCCATTGCTTCATAGCCTGTTCTTTCTTGCCTTCTTGAACTTAGCAACAAGTTAAAAAAATTAGATCAGGCCTTTTGTTTTTTTTGCAGGAAACTTCTGCGTGATTTACAAGCTGCTCTTAGCGCTTCGCAGTCCGTTACCCTTTCCGAAGTGTCGGCATCCTTGCATTCAACAAGGCGCACAACGTAGCACGCTAGAAACAGTTCCCAATAGAATCCGTATGGAGGGGCACATGTTTATGACTCTTAGTGCGTTTTCTCAGGCATCTTTGCCGTTTGGGCGCACGGCGAGAGGCGTAACAACGAAGCAGTGAATCGCGGAAAGGACGCTACTGAAACGAAGTAACCGCAGAAAGCAAAGCACAGTCTTGTCGAGGGGGAGAAGAGCTAGTTTCTTGACCCCTTGCAGCGCATTCTGCACATATTGCCCACGGCGCGCGATTGGGTATGGTACGTAGGCTGTTGACTATTAGATATTCTTACGCGGTGGAAGACCTGCCGCAAACAAACAGAAACAGAGTTGAATATCTGGTATCGAGTGTTTGGTGGATACTAAAGTTGAAACACAATCCCAAGCTATCGTTATTGCTGCCGTTGTAGTGGCGAGACCAGGGGCTTCAATAAACAACCAGAGACTAGGCAATAAGATGTCACGGAGAACTTGTAGGAAGAGCCGTAACCGTAGACCTACTTCAAAGCTTTCCCAGAGTATTAATAAGGAATTAAACGTGGGTAAATAATATAATAATACTGAGCTTTCTTCATTTTCTCTGCTGTTCGCATCAAAGGTAGGGCAATACTTCGATCATTTCAAAGGTGGTGTGATAGTGTTGTTATGAAGGAGACGGCTCGCTTGGGGCCAAGTATCGGCGGAACTAGCAGGCACAACACGTTTTGTGCGATGAGCTCGATTCTTCCTGAGGAATGGATGGCAAAAAATCGAGATGAACTTTAGAAGGAAGCACCTGATTAATACTATAAGATGACTATTATTGTCATCATCTGCTAATTGACAAAATTCGTGAGAGGTTTATTCTACTTATTTATTTCTGTCCGTATTGGAACGTGCGCAATATCTATATGCTGGTGTATATTGATATGGGTTAATCTGACCGTTGTAACAACGCTGGCGGGAGGTGTAGGTAATAGTAAATATCCTAATATCTTGTTCGGAGCTATTACTGTAAAGTTACCTTTGAGTTGTCGGTGAGATAAGCAAGCATGTCTTTGGACTCACGAAAATTCACAGAGAGTTTGTAATGTGTTAGTTTGGGAAAATAAAAAAATGCTAAAGAGATAAGAAAAAAACACTTAGAATTTGGCCCGCATTATTTATAGATTGTCCAAAATTTAGACAGGTGTTTGTCTGACAAAGCCAACAATATCGCATATAGCAAAAGAAAGAGTTAAAAGTTAGCTCTTTATATCTCTACAGTTAGAAGGCCTTACCGGGTCGATACTGATAATAATAATATAAGTAGTATTCGAATAACTGCTTATGCAACAAGATCATCGATGGATTGGGTAATCCACGTCTTCGTTGACCCAGTGGCAATCCGCCGAAAACGGCATCCGCCAACGACTTTGTCTTCCGAAGACAACCGAAATTTATTTCGTACCATTTAATATCTAACAGGTACACCTAAGAAAAGTTATACCATAGAGACTCTACAATACTGCACTATTAATGTACTAGCCTATTAACTAAAGGAAGACAAAATTGGCTTAGATCTGAACGTGGAAATCGGCGAACTCTGATGCTCAGTAAAACTTCAGACAACAAGAATATAGGCGATAGATATAATAATTTTTTCGCCTGTTTGGTCCCTTCGTAGGTCCACGAAACCACACTTCTATCATTGTGGTAGCGAACACTAGTAAGACTTCATTGTCTTCGATCTTTCCGCTTTCGATGGATAGCCCTTTTGCCAATGCCGTTGCGAAAGCAAGGATGGTAACTACAAAAAGAAAAAGTCGAGGGTAAACTTACGCACACGGGATACGCGTCGCAAAAGGATTTTGATCATCTTACATGTTCTGCCTTTAGCAGTGTTTAAATTATCCTGTGGGTGTGAGGCGCCTTGTGTAAAATAACCAATAAAGCAAATGATAGTTGTTTTTTTTATATGTATGTATCTATAAATCCTGATTGGACACCTTTTAAGGGACATTTTCGAGTTAAGCTCCAGGACTGCTAAGTTGTACGTCGTAAACCAACCACCAAGTTTTTGTGATTTCCACATAGTACCAACTGTCAATACTCATTACAATAGAAGTATATCCAAAAGTGTTTGGTACTTCGAGAGCGAGTGCGCTGGACGTGATGTGTTGATATCATAGCCAATCTGGGATCGCTAACTGACACATACCGCTTTTCTGTGAACCGAACTAAGAATGGGGGTGGTTGCGGAGCAAGGGGCAAGCGCACTGACAGAAACTCCACCATCCAGGTCAAAACCGATACCCAGACGAGTAGATAAAGCCAACTGTAGTCAAAGAAAAGAATGAGATAAAAAGGTGTCGTAATAGTTGAAAATGATTGGAAGGCACGGGTTCAAAAAGGATGGGCTCCGAAGTGTAGGAACAACTATATTAATGGAAAGCAATATATAGCTGTGATGATTTAATCGTAACGTGTCTGCATCTAAACTTAATGATGCTTAATTGAAGTAATGGAATCAGATGATATTTCGAAGCATTTATGAGATGACTACTAGAAACCCTGACTATTAGAAGAACCTGGTGGCAGGCCACATCAACGGGAAAACATACAAGCTTGTCATAATTGAGCAGGCAGAATTTGCAATCAGGGAATAATGGTAAACATCTATGAAAGTTCTAGGAAAAGTCTACTTTGCGATCATGAGGTAAGCAAATTGGTTCCTACGAGTGGAGCCGCTGAACTGACACCAATATAACATCAATATAAATCTAAGTTAAATTTCATTTTGTTTTCGCAGACACACTGCCTGCCACCTGTGTCTAAATACTCTTCCAACCTTCCGTGTTTGTCCTACGCCGTTAATGTAAAAGTCAACGATCGCATAAATGTTTTTGTTCTTAGTTACTAGAGAATTTTTAGTAACGAGTGATGGACTATTCCTTGTCTGTTCAGAAACATATTCTTTGATTTTGCTTACAGTCAGTGCTCATGCAGGTTTTAGAAAAGTTCTTTTTTTTTTAAAGGAAAGTTTTAGGAAAGGACCAACAGCCTTATATGCCAGGCAATAACATAAACGGTAGGACTGCATGCCACTTGTGTATGTAGACGTGTTCCACACAATTCAATCATAAGTCGTCTAATGTTTAACTAGACACAATTAAGTGCTCACAGTCATTTAAATTTTTTTTCTATATAAGCTAACTCTAAACAGATATAAACGAAAAATTAAAATATCATAGGCACTCTGTAACTCTGAGCATAACAGCAGCACACGCATCGTAGGTGGGCACTGATGAAAATTTACAAAGTATCTACCTAAAAGCTATGTTCATCTGAACTTAGTTCGCCCCGACATACGAGAACTTCGTTTGGATCGGTGTTTGGGCATCTTCGTGGTTGGGCGGTCTTTACAATAGCTGACGTGATAGATCGACTACAATCCCTGGCCGCTAATGCAAATGTCAAGACGTAGTTCTTTAGTGGTCTGTTTGTCAGTCGCAAGGCAAATCTGCAGCACCACAACCTCACGCGTCGACGAGTTATGAAAGTAGATTAGACTCGTTTTGGTCGAGCAGGGCGGAGTGCATGCAAAGATCGCAAAATACAGCGGGTATCTGACTGGAGCTTTCCTAGCAGCCTGACCAGGAGTAGCATGCCTGTGTAAAAAAAGCCTATGCGCGGTCTACCGTTGTTCTCGTCAACACATTGGACGAAAGCTGTTTGCCAGTTGGATGCTCTCAAGAATATCCCATAGTTTTTTTTTACATCTTTTTTACTTCTTTCATCTTCTCAATTTCTTCTATAGTAGGCAGTGTTTATTTATTCGCTGAGAGCGACTGATAGATGAACGTGTTTCTCATTTAGTTTGACATGACAGCTAATATTTAAGAACTATGAAAACCACAAGGTTCGTAACAGGGAGCACTGTAAACTGTCC